>NW_020524844.1:362500-549241 GCF_003368295.1 Carassius auratus | reverse complement strand
ACATGATGTGTGCAATATGTGCAAGATAAATGACTTCATTGCATTGAGCGACCTCAGACCTTACTTTGTGAAAGGAGTTGTGGAGCCAAATTTAAAAATGATTGTTTTGTTTTTTCTGACACCAGATTTGGCTGTTTGAAGTCTTAAGTGTTCACCCACATTTACTGAAAGAGATTGTTTACTTGAGCTGATAATTAGATTAGATTACATTCATTTTATGCTTTAATGCCATGCCTTATTATGGATTTTTCATACAAATCAACAGTGTTTATTTCTAGTTTATTTCTGAATGACAGCCACAAGTTAAAAAAGTGCCTTACAAAAACAAAAAGGGACTTAATTTATGCCCAGTTTTTAGGCTTTAAAAGGTTAGTTCACCCAAAATTTTAATTCATGTCATTCCAGAACTGTAGTTTTTTTACTGTGGAGCATAAAATATGTTTTGAGGAATGTTGCATGGACAAAAAAACACAGTTTTTGAAAGTTTGGTGAATTATCTCCTTAAATTCGTGTTAGTTTGTGTGAAAGTTTTACACAGAACTTCTTCTGAATGACATCAAGCCATAAGAACAAAATGAAAATAAGCTTCTAGCGTTCATTAATCTCAGTGTCAGGGCAGAAATATTTGCCTGCTTACTGTTTATATAACATCAACTGTTTCCACTATGAAGAAATACAAAGCAGATTTTTCAATTCATAACAGCAATTGTTTTTCATTTTTTGCGACATTTCTCCATGGTAATTCCCCTTAATTAATGTTGGTGTCATTGTATGGGAATGATAATCAGTCACATGGTCCACGGTGGCAGTATGAAAGTTACATTCCTAAATCAACAGACCACAGAAAAATTAGTGAGAGCATCTGTGCAGTTCAGAATAATATAATGGCACGAAATCTGTGCGACACTTTCCTGTGTGAAAATTTCCTGTGTGGTTTTACAGTACATTAATGTCATGACTGTTAGTTACAAGCTTGTTGTTTTGATTGTTTGTATGTACTTTTGCATGAGAAAATTCAATTTACCATTTACAATCAAGACGAAAGCAGTTGCCCCTCGCAGTATTTCTCTATTTCCCTGTTCAAATTGTGCAGATCTGGTAAAATCTTGTTCTGCAGACTGCAGGACTGAACCAGACTGAAAATATAATGCAAAAAGGAGATCTTTTGACATCTATTTGAAATCTATGAAAACAAATTAATTTCATTTGGCCAGTCAAGGATAGTTCAAGCAATATCCTTCTCTCGAGGTCTTTATCTCTTCTTGTTGTAAACAATTCCAATCGTATGTGCTGGCTCCTTAATCTAATTCCTCTCAAGGCAGTTTCTCCAAACAGTCTGATTCTTTTTATAAGCAGCCTTTCTTTCAATATTGACACGATCGCAATTACCACACCTAGCTGGAAAAGATTAACATTAGGGGACGCCATCTTTGGTTGAAGGAGAAGCACAAAGAGTGCCGTTGCCGTTGTCTGTTGTTCAGAGGTCTGGAGGTTATCAGCTTAAGCGCTGCATGAGTTTACCTCAGTTGTGCCTTGCTATTTGACTGAAGTGAAAAGCCTCAGGAGACATTTAGTAGAGAAGGAGTTTAATTTACTATGCCAAGTGCTCTCAGAGAAATGAATGCAAAGCCTGCAGGATTGTCATGGTGGCAGTTAAGGGGTTTGGCACCCCTCGAACGTTCATGCTGATCACTGCTAAGCCATCTAACTTACCTTCACCGGCATCTGTTATACTTTACTGAACATAAGCTGGTAAATATATGTTTCGCTTAACAAAATATGGAGGGAATAATAAAGCTGTTTCTTTTTATTAGAACAAAGGTTAAAAATATAAGTGTAAATTATTGCACACATGTCAAAGTGCTTTCCTTAATTTAATGCATTTAGTGTTTTGTATTTATCTGGCTGCAAAAATGATCATTTCATAACACAGAGCAAGAATGTAATTTTTTTGTTTTTTTGACTTTTATTGTAAATGCACTGTGTACTGTATGTGAGAGTATGCATTACTGTTAATAATGAAGTGTACATAATCCATTGTAAATTATCTGCAATATATTGTTTTCTTGATATATTGTTTATTAGTGTATGTATGATATAATATATATATATATATATATATATATATATATATATATATATATATATATATATATAATATATATATATATATATATAAACAAATTTACATTTAAAAACAAAAAGTAAACACTTCTCATCTTTTCACACGTCTTCTTTATAATTTTTTTGTACAGATGATTTTATTTATTTAAAAAAAAAAAAAAAAACTGTATTGATGCTAAAAGAAAAAAAAGCAGTCCCGCAGCAAATCTTCTTTCCCAGACATCCACATGAAAGTGAACCCTATGTGACTGTCTGACTCACCCACGGTTCCGGAATCATTATTGGGTTTATATTTTGTCTCATTTTTTGCCAGCAATAGTCAGGAAGTTTCCAGGTGATTCTAAAATCCATACAACACCTGGATACATTATTGTCCGGCGCTGGTAGGGGAGCTGTGTGGCATTGTGTGCTGAGCTCCAGGAAACACTAATGTGAGTGGAGGGTCCACATGTTTTTTTTTTTTTTTTATGAATGACTTTGTGTCCTGCCATTGAGCACATGTCCAGAGAAGGTTATGATGTAAGAGCAACTGGAGGAGACGGCTCATCAGTCACTTTTATTAAAATAATTCCAATATTTAAAAAGGAGTAACAGAGATAACTTATTCAAAGACGTTTATGCTGTCTGTTAATCTTTTTTTGATGGATAGCATAACTAATCTGAATGAAGGTCGCTAATATTTCCTTTGTTAAGTCTACAGATACTGCAATAATACACTATATCAAATAATTAGGGACAAAATAGGTGGACCCTCACCAAGTCCATTTCTCAGATGAGCACTGACCCCCAAATATTTGAACAACTGCCTAAAGTCCATGACAAGATACAGCTTTTCTTTAAGAGAGGAAAGGTCTTTTTAAACACGCTCGTTTCTTTTTTTATTGAATCATGTCACAGTCACAACTGAGACCAAAAACAGCACTGCAGTGTCCAGACTTTGACATCTGTCCAGATGTCTTTTCCTGAGAGCCACTTTTGTCATATAAATTCTCATTCAGGTCAAAAAGTTGACAGACATTCTGAGATGGAGGAAATTATGAGGCTCTCATCCAAATGTTTTCTTGGCGTTCGGGACAAATATTTTACGTACAAATATAGTACTATGGGCCTGAATCTTTCATTTAAAAACAGTGTTAATACTTGACAGTGGGAATTAATGCTACTTTTAAAGACATATTACATTTGATAAACATTTCCTAAAACATTTTGTCAGATGTGTTTTATTAATATAAAAATAAAATATATATGAAACATTATAAAAAAAAAATATATACTAAATCTATTATAATAAAATAATAATACATCAATTAAAAATTGAAATTATTTTTAGTTAAGTATATTGGTAAATTATCCATAACTACATATTTCCTAATGTATATATATATGTATATATATATATATGTATATATATATATATATATATATATATATATATATATATATATATATATATATATATATATATATATATATATATATTTAAATGAACAGTAGGATAACATGTATTCTTAAAAAGGATTCTAATAGGATACATTTTAGTTTGCACTCGAACTAGAACGGCATAATTAGATACATGTTGTTTCTGAAACATTTGGGCATTTACTATTTTACAAAGCTTTTCCAGAAGAGTGAATCAGCTTGCATAAGTTTTCACACCTGTTTTACATGTCCCTTCTGAATGTGTGATATGCAGTATGCAGCATTACATTAATTATGAAACTAGCACCTGGAAAATATGTAAGACTCATAAAGTAGTAACTGAAGCGTTCTGGTTGATTGCATTTGTTTATCAGCTCTTTAATGCAGCTGAATGCAAAGGCAGGCCATTGCTTCAAACTCAGGGTTGGCTGACGTGTCTCAGTGTGTTTTTCCCATTAAGATTTTCATACATATCTGCTCATTGTATTTCACTTTGCTGCTTCTTTTAGCACATGATTCCACTATTACACTCTGATGTGAATGTAAATACGGCGTTTAAACTGATCTTATTCACTTAAACCAAATCAATAGAAATGATGAGCCATCGTCGGGGACAATTCTGACTCTCTGTTAGTTACACAACCTGAAAAACTTTGTCAATACGCCTGTGAGAGCAAGCTTGTGGGATGGGATGCACTGTTTGCTTTTCCTACACTCACGGTTTGTGTCATTGTATGAGAATGTGGGACCTGGATTACATGCATTGGAAATAGCCACAGTATCAGTGCTGCTATAATAAGAAAATACTTTTTTGGAAGACAAATCTCACAATAACAGCAAACACAGTAGGCTTACAAATACTAGAAAAGATCGATTTCAATTTTATCCCTGGATCAGAGCGTCTCAGATGATAAGTTGGTACAAAAATTGAGAAAGATGGGAACAAAGAGCAACTATTGCCATGTCAAAAACAAAACATAACAAAGACCAGGGGAAAAGAAAATGATCTATTGCAGATGATATTTGGCAGGAAAATACCAGAATATCTCTGGAACGATTCTTCATCACCACAAGAGAACCCAAACCACTCTGGAGATGTAAAACAGTAAAGCTTGTTTGCTTTGCCACAATTCAATCCACCCGGCAGGATTACTCCATTTCCTTCTATGAACTAGCCCTGCCTCCTGGTTTAAATCAAGGATAAGCAAATTAAGGGGCTTTGTCATTCTTTTTGAGAAGCCTGGAAACGAAGATTAAAGAGACCTGGGCTTACACGGAGAGTCCCGACTCTCAGAAAGAAGGGGAAACAGATCAGCTGGAAATATTTATTCTCTGTTTGCTGAGCCGCTTGGCAACAGGATGCGCCAATCACTGCTGGAGCAGACCACCTATAGGACGTCCTGGTACTGAAGACAGATTTCAAATCAGCAGAACAATCGGTGTGGAAGGGAAAGGTGGCTATGCCTGCTGAGGATCTGTGTGGTGTTGTACCAAAGCCTGTCCCTTATTTCTAAAGGCATAGCTCACCCAAAAATGAAAACTATCATCATTTAGTGATCTTCAAGAAAAAATCTGAAACTATCCTTGCTACAAGCTTGTGGCAAGCACTTGGAACTTGTGATGTTAAACTCCAAAATGACAAATTTTCACACACTGAAAAACAAGAAATGAGTGAAAATCCTGCCTTCTTTTCCAATCACCAGTGCTGCGCCTCTGCAGATGGATCCTATATTTAAATGCAAAAATGCGTCTCTGTAAACAGACCCTAAAAGTTTCGCAAAAAGTGGTTCAAATGACTCATGCACCATATTCTAAATCTTTTTAAGCAGACTGAAATTTTGTTATTGACTCAATGTCCAAAATCAATGACTCAAAATCACTGCCGTTCAGTGGGGTGTTAATCATTTCAACAAAGCTGAGACAGTGAGTTGAACATGAGAAACAGAGGATCTGATTTGCAAACAAATCATTCAGACTGGTTTTGAATGATTTGTCACATACATGCCATTTTCTGATACTTTTATGGTGCTTTTTTTTGTCATTTTAGAGCTTGACAGTCCCAGTTCCCTTTCATTTTCATTGTATGGTAAAATTTGGACATGAGACCAGGATATGTGCCCCAAAGATAAAGAAAGTCATACTAGTTTGGAACAGTGAGTAAATGGTGAAAGAATATTCATAATTGGGTGGACTATTTCTTTAAGTTCAGGAAAATCAGATCAAGTCACTTTGAGCATCAGAGTTAAATACAAGAGTTTTGATGTTTTAATACATTGACAGAGGTGGTTAGAGGACTGAATTATATTACTGGTCCCCAGGCTTTTTGAGGTAATATTTCACTTGGTAACCCCCAGGAAACCACGCAAGCAGAGAACAAACCTACAGCGGGGTTTTCTCCCGCTTTGGCTCCTCTTTTCACCAAAAAGCAAACTCCTGGGAGGTGTCAGGAGCCAAGTTGGGGCCTAAAGAATCCAAATGGTTCTCAAACTAAAAGAATAGCAGCTTTACAGGAAAAACACTATTCCAGAGTGCTGCTGATACTGACTGGAAAATAAAAATGATCCATGTTGAGGTCCATTCATATGAAGAAAGCTCAAATATGCATAATTTTCCCGCCTTAAATAAGGGTTAGCCTGGGCTTCATAAAAAATCATAATTAAGTGGGTTTGTAAGGTTCCAGTTCATTGCTGACAGGACTGTATTTGACCCATGATAGTACAGGCATTTCCTGCCATAATAATAAAATTTCTCTTCAGACAGAAATCAAATAACATGTTCTGAGTGTAAAACATTTCACTGAAAACCAAAAAGAAAAGTTATAAGAGATCAAATAGTGATATGCAACGCTAAAACAATATTAAGCAAAAATGTCCTCCTTGAAGTATATTTTATGACAATTAACATTGTAATTTTTCATTTTATTAAATTAAATTAATATAGCAGTAAACAACAGCACAAATGTAAAATTCAAATGTTGAAATTGGACAAATCTCTTACTAAAAACTAACTTTTATTGAATTGATTGCAAATGTTTTTTATTAACAATATGAACTTCTATGGACAGAATACAGAATTCTTAACCTTTTGTTCCTGTCAAAACTTTTAATTATAATTAAATACATTTTCCATCAAGAGGACAATATCTTTATGCCAGGTAGGAGTTTTGTTCTTATGTGAACTCTCTGGTTAAGTCAAGTTTAAAAAAAAAATGTGTTCCACTAAAATAAATAAATAATTTACTTGTGTCCTGCTCCACACTCCATGGCACATTTGTTTGTTTAGAAATTATTCACATAAAAACACAATTATACACTGTTACAATGTCAATTAAAGAATCTTTAAGTTAGCTGAAGCAAAAATACAGTTACTTACACATATTTGAGAATCAAAATATCAGATATTTTACAATCATTTAACAAGTTTATGAATATTTGAAAAATTAAATGCCACAAATACATCAGTCATACATCAATCTTGTGACTGTTAAGTGTTTTGTGACAAGCTTGATGCTTTGCCATGGAATTAGATAATACGCACTAAAATACTGGTAGCATTACAATATTCGGCGACTAAGTGGAATAAAATGTTAATCTGGTATTCAGAGCATCCTCAAGTCATCAAAGATCCACTACATCATAAGGCTTTTCTTTGTTTTCTGACAGCCATTTTAACAAGAGCTAGTACCTGTATGTCACTGCTTGATAAGAACCTCATCTTTAATTTTAAAGGCACAATTTGTGACTTGAGAGTAACAAAAGGAGCAGCCCTCCCATTTGATTTACATAGGAACTTAAACCACCACGGGACTGTGAAGGATCTTGCTCCTTCATATTCCTCAGCACACTTAAAGATGTCAGAAGTAACTAGAAGTAACTGTCACATAATATTCTGAAGCCCTAAAACACTTTTTTTTCTTCATTGTGAAAAAGAATTTAAACTTGAGCTGTCAATTAAAAGATTTAATAAAATTAATCACATTATACACTGATTGCAAATAACTGCATAAATCAATTTACTGACAAAAGCCCTAGCATAAAATATTTGTTTAATTGTTTGTTTAAAAAAAATACAAAGAAAAATAAAATATAATACAGTAAAAACTTACTTAAACAGAAAAAAAGCTTGCTTGAGATCATTTATTATACTAATTAATGCGATTAACTGATAGCTCTAGTCAAAACCTTAGTCAAGACATGATCAGTCATATCCTTTGGCAGATAAAATTTGTCATGTGCCGTAAATCTATAGAGCAGAATAACTTAATAAATCACAAAGTCTTTAACAAAGGCAAGGCATACCGAGAACTTCACAGAGGCTCCAAATGGGAAAACAGTCAAGATTGTGTTTCAGTAATACTAAATTTAAGAAAGATTGACATTTAATCCACTATGTCCACCACGTCCCCTCAGACACCAGTGTGGACACTTGAAGGGTATTTCCTTCAGTTAGGCTGTCATGACCTCGGCTGAACAGTGCCAATAACATCAATGCGAAAGGAAAAACCTCCCGTGCAGATTTCTAAAGGCTATTTATTGGTGAGACCTCGAGAGCCATACACAATAGAAAGATCAAATTCTCTTGTCAACTGCTTTGCATGATTTCTCTGACAAACTGCATAATGCTTGGCCTTTGCCGACTGTACCAGTTATTCGTGATGGGTTCTACATCTGTCGGCCTGATCGATTTCACCACAGCCCATAAATCTAATAGAGGACTCAGATGCATGTGGTTTAAAGCTGAGAGGGGTTTAAACATATGACCTCCTGTCGTCACCTTCAGATTTTTCGGAAAAAAAAATTATTCTAGAATCTCTACTGGCAAGCAAGATGGACTGCGAAGCCGATACCAAAGAACGTCACATACTCTGACACCCATACAGACAAACAGACAGAGACATGGATGGAAAAGAAGAGCTTCCTCCGTGGAATCATGGATGCACAGATCAGACTGGGAAAAATTTCCAGGCTCAAGGGATTTTCTGAAGATTTGACAAGGAATTTCTTCGAGTCGAGGTGCGATGTGTAACATAAAATAAAGGTCTTGAGTATGCAGGACTCTCAAGAGCATTGAAGATATCACCTATTTAACTGACGACAGATATAGACCTTCAGCAGCCCCATCCTCCTCCTTCTGCATGTGTATGAAGTCTCTGCTTCAAATCACACCACAGTATTAAAAGATACACATGGTTCTTCCGCCCTTACATCCGTTGAGAAAACGGAAGGGTGGGTTGGAGCAATGTGCTTTGAGATCTAATATTGTTTGAATGGTTATCAGCTCTGTGTGGGTGAGTCAGCGTGGGTTCCATCTGCATTTAACATGTTTACAGGATTCCAGAATCTCTTTGATCAGTGCCCTTAATATGTAAGAAATCAAGGAAAGCTGTGTCATCTCATTGTTTCAGTAAAAACAAATACCCATGTATGGGGAAATGTTGGCAAGTTACTTCTGTGATTTGTTGAATTTATCACAGTCATCTACTGGTGATGCATCTACATTTTGGCCACAGAAATATGAACAAAAACAGAACTTTTTGACTATTACAGTGAATGAGATACATAATTTTAGGGATGCAGAATTTTCTTCCAGCATACTGATTAGAAGTCATTATTACGGTAGATTAAATAAGACAATTTTGGTGCTATTTTAGTCTATAATCCATAATTACTCTAACTGTAGATCCCCCTACTCACCTGAATATTAATCACCAGCACCTGTTCACCATCCAATTACTTCTTCCCCCGCACTATAAAGGCACACACCTCGCATCCTCAGTTGTCTGATCTCGTGACTATTCAACAGAAACATTCCCCTGCTAGTTACTTGAGTTGACTCCTAATACTTCCCTATTGTGTTTACCTTCTCTCTCAGCAATCTGTCTTCTCCATCCTGTGGTTCCAGTTACTCTCCAGTGTTATCCAAGTGAATGAAAACTGATTAATAGAAAGAACACACTTATTTGCCTCATGCATTGAGACTGTGATAAACTAACACAACATCTCATGCAATGCACTGTAAGACACGGATGTTCTTATATTAGACACAAATCAGTTCAAGACCATAATTTTATTCAAACAACATTTAAATATTGTCCCTTCCTTCCTAAGTGAAGAAAACAGTGAAATCACTTAAAATATATCTTTGTAATATTTATATTAATGATAGTTATTCCAAACAATGGCTAATTTAAAATTAGTGTTTTTATTTGCTAGATCAGTCATATCTAATGTTCAAATGTTGTGTGAACATTACCTTACTGAAGTGTTGACGTATGGTTACATTGTCTCTTTCTGTCTCATTTCTTGGCTGTAGAGACAGAAGGACGGCTTTAGAGACAGATAAACGTGGATTATCATGTTACAAAATTGTAATACATCAGGCAGTGCAAACATAACTTAGTAAACATTTGCATAACACATCAGCCTCTGTGGGTTTTCTAAACACGAAGAGTATCAAAATTAAACACACATCCATAAACACTGCCGCAACCTCAAAGGCCAGCGCTCATACAAACACGAAACCAGCAACCAGATCATGAGGACTGCATCTGTTCCCGTTCACATTTACTGGATGTACACTCCTACTAACAGTTTAATGGGACACAATGATGTCATTGTTTCGGGTTTAGATCCTGTGTGCTGAAATGGTTTGTGTAGTTTGTGAATATTTCATACAGTGTGTCCCCAGTTTATTAAAACATTAATTGCAGAATACACATTATTTATCTCAGGAGCAATTAAGGAAAGTACATAGACATTTCAGCTTATATATAATAGAATCAAACTGTTCAAGTTTCTGTCACTCTAACCTAGATTCATTTCATTCAAAACTTCAAAATATAATATAAACATACACACACACACACGTTTGTTTTTGTGAAAAGTGGGGACATCCCATAGGCATAATGGTTTTTATACTGTACTAACTGTATATTCAATGGCCCAACACCAACCCTACACCTAACCCTAACCCTCACATGAAAATTTGTGCATTTTTACTTTCTCAAAAAAACAAATTCTGTATGGTTTGCAAGCGTTTTGAAAAATGGGGACATGGGTTATGTACTCGTACTCATAAGTCACCCTCTCCTTTTAATACCTGTGTCCTTTAATGTCCTGATATGTCACACACACACACACACTGATATTCAGAGGTCAAATATTTCTATCTGTAGCCGTGGTCCTGTATTGTCTAACCACAGTCTTTACAGGTAAACTTTCAAACTGTACATTATTTTGCTATGTAATCCGCTTTTACCAGTCAATCATTTGCTTTTTAACCAGTACATTTACCTGTACAATGCAATCGAACCAACTTTTTCAAATAAATCTGATTTTCTCATTGCTGCATTTGAAAGATCCTACTGTCATGCTGCTAAAAATAAAGTTTTTAACTAGTAGAAAGTTTTTAAATAGTAGGCATTGCTAATTTTAGTGAGTTTAATAAAACTGGTCCTAACTCCCCACTTAGCAGTCTGAACATTTTAGATTTTCACACACACATATAACTACACAAAATCTTATGATGACACTGGCAGCTATTCAGAGAGACTGATCCTGATCTCGTGCAGACAAAACGTTTGGCCAAGAGATGTGTTAATATCCTTTCTCTTCAGGACATTCCTCACAGTGACAATTTTTCAACCTCAGACTGTGGAGAGAGCCTGTGTGGGTACATGAAGAAAGCATGTGTGTGTGTGTGTGTGAGTGTGTGTGTGTGTGTGTAAAGGGAAAACTCCTCAAATGACTTGCATCCACTGAGTGAAGAGGAAGTGTGGGTATGATCACACATCCGCACGGCTCTAACGCTATAATATTAATCAGGGACTTGTGTTCTACATAAACCAGCATTGTTAACACATTTCACAAGACTGAGAACCACCTACTAAAAAGGGAAAAAAGGCAAGTGATCAGTTTAATCTATTTCTAAAAGCAGACAAGCATGGAAAAAAAAATTGCTGAAAATAATTTAAAGTTACGCCATATTTCATTAGCAAGTTAATTTGCTACTTCAGACTGGTGAGTTTAATTCAGCACTATATTTTACAGAGGAAATGATTTTTGGAAATTGGGAAAACTGAATGAAAGCCTTCTGTGCAGAAAACTAAGGGGGTTTCCTCATTTCATTAGTGGTGGACACAAAAAGAATCATCACAGTTCTTGATCAGAATATGCCTATTTCTATGGAAACCCATTTCAGCCACTGAATATATATATATTTTTAAAGGTAATAGTGTATGGAGTCAATATAACGCCTTATATATACCCAAAAAATTAAGTTTCGCAAACAAAAATTAAAGTATTGAGGAAAATAAATTAGCTTTTTGCAAACAAAAATAAAGAATTGGGAGAAAAAAAGAAGTTTTGTAAACGAAAAATAAAGAATTGCAAAACAAATGAAACAGCATGAAAGCAATGATTTTGCAATTCATATTTTCCATGGTCATATCTATTTATTTATTTGCAATGCTGCTTTTATTTTGCGTGTCGGTCTAGTCTGAGCTTGCGATACCATTTTCCACGACTCTCTGATCCAGGTCCTGTCATGATGAGCAGAGGCTTGCGAGTGGATCGTTTCCTTTCATTCAATAGGATTAAAACATGCATGTTTTCATTTGATTAACTTTATTAACAAATGTATATGTGTATTAGCAGCGTTGGCTCAAGTTAAAGAAGTTGTTAACATGAACATCTGCTGTTTATTTCTCTCGATGTGCACACTTTTATAGCATTAAAGATACTGAGACAAATCACAATCACAAGAAAAAAAAGTCAGAATTGTGTGATAAAAAGTCGGATTACCTTTTTTATTATTATTAGCATTTTTATTCAGTTCATATATTTCCCTACTATATATTATGCAAAAAAAAAAAAACTGTGCTAAGTCAAAATCCAAAGTATTCTTAAAAGAATTAAAGAACCCAGACCACATACTGCTTCTGCCAAGATTAACTGTCCCACGAGGCCATGGAAAAATACACGACACATACAAGAACATACTTTACTAATGGTCAAGAGGTTAAAGAAAAAAAAAAAAAAAGCAGAGTGTACACTCTGACAGTACTGTATAGAGATGATACAGAATGAGGTGAGCCACTACTATTACTTCATTATCTACATTATTAACAATTTTCCACCTGGTGGACAATAAAACAAGTGAGAAAAATCCCTTAGATAGAGGCAATGAGCCATATCTAGAGACTAAAAATCAAAGCTTGGAGGCGAAACAGAGTGTGCCAGTCCGATTTCAAAGAACTGAGCGAGAGAGACTCATGGCAGAATGTCTCCTTTATTTTCGGCATCAGGGAGGTTTCAGAGTCACTTAAGTGTTTGGTTTGGCTGCTGTTTGCTTCTAAAAAAATGTTAAAGTTACATGTAAGCTTCCCTTTGCATTTTGATGTGTGCTAAAGGAAGACATAAGTCATTTGAGATGCGGTGCAAACAAATATTTACCATAGAACATAATGAACACATTGAAGACTCAATAAGGTTTCTAATTTTGTAACACTAAACACAACACAAACAACATCCCCACCCACTGATGAAAACTGGATCAGAGGATGTTTAAACTAGAGGGTTTAACAGAAGAGTAAAGTTCACTGCATTTCCACTACCGTTACCCCTGGAATCAAATAAGAATTATTGCATATTTTTATTCTTATTTCTGATAAATACTGTACATACATAAACAAACATGACTCTTTATATTATTCATATTTGGATGTGAGTAGGTTACGAAAAAAACAATGAAGTGTGAATGGAGAGTATTTTTAATTAACATTTAAAATACTATATTCATATTTTTCAACCTTGCAAAAATAAAGTGTTGTGTAAATTTAAGCCCATTTTCAAATGACAGCCTTAATGCAGGTAATTCAGAAGGTAGGATAACAGATAAGAAGACAATCCCATTAATGAGGAGAAGGTATAGAAAAAAAAAAAGGGAGACAGGTCTGGTGAGGGAGACGGGTGTGCCAGTCTTGGGCAGTGATCTGTGAGACATCCCCTGCTTTATCTCACTTATCTCCAGGGGGGTATCGGGGTGGGGGGTTTGGCAGGGCACAGCATTCCAGTCAATTTTGCACATCCTCACACATGCACCTAGTTAACAACTGACTGGAGAGGTACAGTAGAACGAGGGATATGTGTGCTAAAGAAACGCAGACACAGACATACAAAGACGCAAACAGACAAACACGTGGCGATATTTCAGTGTCTCTGGGTGCTTCCATGAGGAAAGGCACAAAAAGGTGGATAGTTGAAACATCAAATGTTCAGTGTGAACTTCAATATTTCAGTTAATATTAGGCTGCTGTTTTACATGTAAATGTACATGTTGAAATTGTCATTTAAATTACCCATATGTACTGAGAAAATGATCGTGCTGATTACAATTCATAATTGAGCAAAATACTCACCTAGTAATCAAGGTATCTAATCCTTAAAGTGTTATAAAAGAAAATCAACTGTAAAAGACTACTTATAGTGATTCAAGAAGCAGATGGAGCCTGAAAAACAAACCTCCAAATGTTCCATCTTGTTCAGTTAAAGATGGGGAACAAAAAGTTTTCTTCTTCCACTGTGTCTAATGTGCCTCCGTTACTCCTTGCATTTGCTTTAAATTGTCCCGTTTATATTTCTTTTAATTGACACACTGCTTTATTGAGTCTAAAACCATTTATTTACTTCTTTTCTCCAGTCACTTTGGATTAGTTACACTAACAAGACAATGTCAAGTTCATGATGGCACAACTGTTTGAAGTCCACATACACAAAGTACAGCATTTCATCCAGTTTCTCAGCCGTTTGCCCAGACCACAGAATCACAATGTGCTTCTCTTCATCCCATTGCCTTTAAATTGAGCTAAGCGAATGTGACAATTATATCCTCTCCAATTCAATAACACATTTTGTAATAGAAACCCACATCAACCGAAATAGAATACAGGTTTCTTTTTCCATTACATTAACAAGAGCACAAGGTGGGGGGCCGTGGTCCATTGCAACTCAAGAAAAGTCACAGAGCAGAAATTTTGGGGAGTCACATTAATAAACAAACGTTGCATTATCATCTGTCATCACTTTTTCATTCATATACCTAATGAACAGGATATTCATATTCGACCCTTTGGGATGGCTTGTGTTTTCTTTTTTCTTGACAGATCACACCTGATGACCAGGTTGTGGAATTAACTATAACTACTATAGGACCTACTGCGTAAACTAATTCCAGAGAAACTACGATTATTAAAAAGGGAAAGTCAACCAACCGTACAGCCATATATCAAAAACCACAACGAGAAAATTACTGTTGTTACATACAGGATGAGGGGAAGAAATCCACATTTTTAGGGGACTTTTACTGCCCTCTGGGCTAACACAAGAGATGCAGATGTGGTTCTTGAATCTCAAGTAAAATAAGAATATAAAAAAATATATAAAGAACTAGGCCAATAGAAACAATGTCATAAAAGAAGTGTGGAAAATCAGGAATCTATGTTTTCAGCTTTGACATGATCAAATCGTGACACTCCATTCTTCTATATAATGATTTTCAAATGAAGTAAATTATGTATGTCACGATCCTCAGTCCTTCAAACCTTCAACAGATAATAATGAAATAAAGCATGTTCTCATCAAAACAGACAATAACATAACAAAATAGATGACATGTAGTCCATTATAAAAATCTCAGAATAGTCAAAAATAACTTAATTCATTGCAGTTTAACCTTAGCACTGAAAACAGATGCAACAAGCTTGCATAAGTGTAAATAAAACTTATGATATTTAAATCGGAATTTGTTCCAAGAGGTCTTATCAGTTTGTGAGGAGGACCTTATTTTAAGATTAAAATATGATCTCGATTTATTTTATTTTTTTTGTATAACTGTTTACAGTGAGTATCTCAAAGATGCCCCTCTTTATGCACCACATTGAGCGCTGCATCTTTCTATTGTGTCCTGCTCCATCTAATGGTGATGTGCAGGCAAATACTAGAACAGCTTCCATGGTGACTACATCTTTTTACACTACTTCTTGGTATGGTTGCCGGATGATGTAATTTTTTTTTTCTTTGTTAATGTAAAATGGTTCTTATGAATGTTTCTCAAGTTTATAAAAAAGAAACATCTGCAAGACTGATTACTGTAAAACATGGTAGAGCATTATGGCCTTATAAATATCTTATGGCTATTGCCAAGATGCTACAGGGATAGTGCTTCTAGTAATACAAATTCTGTCATTTACTCACCTTCGTATCATTCTAAATCTGTATGATATTTTTATTCTACAAAACACAAAAGAGGATGTTTTGAAGAATGTTGGCAAACATACATTGAAGTCTACTGTATTGACAGTAAAAAAAAAAAAAGATGAATTTCTCAAAAGAAAGAAAGTCTTACAGGTTTTGAACAACATGAGGGTGAGTAAATGATGACGGGATTTTCAGTTTTGAGTGAACAAACAGTTTAAGATTTTGAGACACACCAGAAAAAAAGAAACATTCAACTACACGTTCCCATTGTGTTTTGACCATCACTGGGGAACAAGAACCACAGGAAGAAAGAACAATTGATCAACAGCCAAGTCATTTTGTGTCTTGTTCAGTTATTAGTCAACCAATGTAAAGGTGTTCCACATATTGGCCGACTTTCCAAGCAGAAACAGGTGGCCGGAGGAGGAAGTGAATATGACTCAAAAGTAAGGTGGCAGATAAGAAGTTCATGAGTTTAGCTTCTAGGTTCCAAAATCAGGTCGATGTTAACTTTGTTCTGTTCTAACAGGAAAGGAAGCCACTTCCTGCTACGCTCTGTTTTCCCGCTTTCCCAGGTGAGTCAAATTATGACCGGAACAGCAAAAAAAATAAAGACAGAGGAGTTTAATCTGCATCTCCAAAAATGGTGGGTCAAATCTCTCGGCTCTCATAAATAAGGCCAACAGAAGCCTGGCTAGAAAAGCGCAAAAGTGTTCAATCATAAAAAAAAAAAAAAAAACACATCATCAGAACTAAAGATTAGAGGTTAGGTGAGTGAAAACAGAAGCTGTGTGAAGTGTTGCAGTCATCTGAAAGGATAGGGCATATTAGAGACTGTTACATAGCCACTTTCCCTGCGGATTTGCGGATAACTGACATTTATGCTCCTAGATGCAGACCCTTGATGTCTGCATGACAGACATTGTATGCATGCTCCACATGCAGTTAACATCAAAATATCAGCATTCTCAGTTTCAAGGAAAGGGATTTCTGAGCAAATAAATCCTTAAATGTGCCCAGGAAGTTCCAGCTAATAGCAACATGCTTTCTTAATTAAGTCTGTCAACTCGCCATTAATTACAGATGTAATACAAGACAGAGAGTAAGAGCAGCTTTTCGTATGCAGTCACGGGCCAGCACTCAATGGTACAAAACGCACGCATGCACATGTGTACATACAAGACCACCTGGCCTTTTCAATGAATAACAAGAGCTTAAACTTCCTCGCAGCAAAGTGTTTCAACATTTGTTGGTATTTAATAAGGAAAGGGGAAGAAAGTTGCACTTGAACATTTTATTCAGATGAAAAAAAGAAACTAAATCCATTCCAATTGACACTACATGAGAAGTGCTAATGTTTAAAAAAGCATGCTTACAAGCGCTGTCAGGAGCGAACATCCAACTCACTGCACAGCATAGGGAGAGAAAAAAAAGAAAATAACCTAAAGGTAGAACTGACAGCTAAAAAACTGACAAAAAAAAGAGAAAAGAAGGGTGAGCGAGCTAGAGAACAGGTTCTTCTGAGCGACTAGAGAGTGGAGCTCACACTAATGCCTCTGGGCTCTACTGAGGCCTCTTTGGCAGAGACTCTCTGGCCATCACAACATCCATCACTCTCCTCCCAGGACAGACATGGAAAACACTCAGCCTTTCACCTAGAGAGAGACTACGTTAGCTGACCGCTCACTCGCTGGAGAGGCCTCTTAATTACTCCTACTCACAACACTTCATCTGCACCATTAGTTCATGTACCGAAAGCCCTGGAGATTAAATATGAGTTATGATAAATAAAACTTTATTCAAAACATTGTGAGACAACGCTCTCTTGGCTGCCACTCAAATATTATTTGCCTCTTTCCCCGCTTTGCCCTTGACTTCTTTTATCTGAACTAAATTGTCCGAATCATCTTTGAAGTGGTGATATACTGTACTTCTTAGCGTTAGATATGAAGAAAGAGCAATGCATCTGAGCAGTCGGGGTCTGGAAGGATGCCAGCATGTGAACTTTTAAAGGTTTCAGCACATCATTGAAACGAGGATTAGATCTTTGGATCAGAGAAATGGAGAAGTGAGGGGACATCACTGAGGTGAACAAAAAGGTTGCAGTTCAGGAGTGTCTATTAATGCTCGGAATATTAAAGATGCTGCACTAGATCATCACACGTGAGATGCATCCTGGCAACAACATAAAATCACCACTGCCAGTTGATATTCTGGGCCAAAAAAAAAAAAAAACACATAATGATTAGACATTATATTTTACACATATCAAAAGAGACAATGCACTTATTACAGTATCTTGTGTATTTTTTCAACATTTTCTTTGATGACATTTTAGAAAATGGATTAAAGTGATTAAATAAACCTGTCTGAAAATGAGAAAATAATGTTTCAAAAAACTAAACAAAATGTGTTAAAAATGAGCTAAGAGTACTACACTGTTATGCAGCTGAATAATTAATGAATTAATTTAATAAACAAACACACAAGGACTGGAAGAACCAGGACAATAAAACAACCAATATTTGGTTATTTATTGAATCAATCAATGATTTCTCTAACCAGGTAGATAAAATGTATCTGTTTTAAACCATTTTAAATACAAACATTTACCAGTATTTTGTTTCTATTCTCGCAATATTTTATTTTGAAAAGCAACTCTGAGTAAAGATAGAGTAAAATAACTACACAACCTACACAAAATTGCTGTCATATATTCATATAGTCATATATTGCTGGTCAACGATTACCGCATCCAAAATAATAATTTTAGTTTACATAGTATATGTGTGTATACTGTGAATGGTTATTATTTATATATAAATACACAAATATGCATGTATACATTAAAATATATATATATATATATATATATATATATATATATATATATATATATATATATATATATATATATATATATATATATATATATATATATATATATATATATATATATTAAATACATTTCAAAATATACACTGTATGTTTGTGTATTTAAATGTACATAATAAATAAACACAGCACAGAGACATATAATATGTAAAAAAAACTTTTATTTTGGATGCGATTATTCGGCCAGCTCTAATATGAATGCATAAATAACATCAATAATAAAAAATGTGGATTGATATTTGATATGTTTTTTAACACATTAAAATGGCTTTCAGGAGCTTGTTCTATTGAAACAAGTTTACTCAAGCCCAACACTCAACCGCAGATGAGCACGGATGAACGTGTTCTACATGTGCTGTACCACCTAGTGGACTCATTCTGACTCAACATTTACCTCATGCCTGCGCTGTTGTACATGGACCGTCCGCACAGACACAAAAACTGGGCTGCACGTGGACGCTTATGATGAAAACTTACAATGTATTTGCTAAGGCCTTGCTAGCAGTTGTTATCACGTTGCTATGCAAGTCAAAAGTTTAGTTACCAGATCAGTCTACTTTGATCTGGCTGATGGTGGCTGGGATGATGGAGGTGTCCACAGCATAGAAATTCCTCAGCGCTAGATGCCCTATGCTAACCTTCAGCCTCTCTGGAAGGAAGGACAGCAAGAAGATGGGCAAATAGAAGGTGTACCGCAGCCGGCAGAGCACAGGGGTTATGACCTTACCATGAGGGCTACAGGCCAATCGCTCAATCATGAGGACTTCACAACCTGAGGATGACAAGTACAGATGATCGTAGGTCAGGAAAACTGTGCTTTCCCTAGACCCATCTTCATTTGGTCAAAGTAGTTGACACCTTGGTTAAGTAACTGACACTTAGAAAAACAGGACGAGCAGAACAAAATATTACTTACTAAGATGCAACGCATAGTATTTATGACAGCATTGAGAGCATTTTAAATCATAACAAATTACATTTTTTAATTTCAGTGCTTAAGGGTTATCAAACTATGAAAAATGACATGCCTGTGCTTTCACTATATTATGAAATCAATAGGAGAGGCAAGGGAAGGAGGGAACGGAGGAGAGAGAGAGAGACTTCCAGAAACAGGAAACACCTGCCTCTGTTTGGCCATTGAGTAGAAGGCAGCTAGACACATTCAATGAGTAAGACAGAGTGGATGTGCTTCATCTGTCTCTACAATCCTTTGCAGTTGCAGCCAAGTATTTTTCAATGAAACTAAACAGTGCAATATCTTCAATTCTCTTGTGTAAAATATGTGATAGCCAGCACAATTCTTTTTCAGCAGTGCCAAATGCAATCTATTCAGCTTCAAACCACTAAACTTCAAACTCAGCTAGTTCTGCAATCCTGAAAAGAGAGCTGGTTTCATCATGCCCCGGCAATAGGCGATCAGGCAAAGTTCTGCTGCCGCTGAATTTATCATCTGAATGGGCCTTAAGGAACTGAAAAAATATCTATTGCTGTCAGTGGAAAAGACATCAAAATCCAAATAGATGAGAGACTCACAATCCAGAGTAACTCTGGCGTAACAATTACAATATAAACCACCAAATGAGTGGAAATCAAATTAGTTGCTCAACCCACGTGTGTGAAGAAATAATCTATTCGAAGTACTCAACTAAAAAATACATTTTCTGGAGTGAATGTGAATGGTGCTTGAGCTGTAAAACCTGCCACCATGATGCTAGGAATTCTGGGTGGTTACCAAGACTCTACTATGCAGGTGTTCTGAACGATTCTTTGTAAATTCCATACAAATGGGGACGTTGCAACACCACTTTGTAACGTTTGCTGACAGACATTCTAAGGACATTCGTCTGAGCCAGTTTGTGAATGTTCCTATTTTATCCCTCTTCTCCCATTACTCCTGCAAAATCTAGTCAAATATAAACCCATGGATTTTAAAGGGGATGCGGTTATTCCTTAAAACAAAACTGTGATAATGGATTGTTTTGTCGATTGATAGCATATTTTTTATACTATAGTAAAAATTATAGATTTGAATTAAACGTAAAAAAAAGTTAATGTTAAAAATTTGTTAATAACTTAAAAAAAAGTAACTTCTGTAATTAAAGATGTAATCAGTCTGTTTTCAAGCAGTTATGGTTTAAACATAAAAAACATGATACCTCTCAATAATATAATTGGATATAGGCTACAATTTATTAGGCCCTATGTATTCCCCATGCATGAATAAAATAAAGTTGAATCCAAAGACCACTAAAAAAAATTTAGAGTCGACTGAGGAATGCAGCCAAGGAAAACGTGATGACTGGAAAAGCACATTTCAGGAAAAGAAAGCGGGAAAATAACACAGGGAAGACAAATAAATGAATCCTACCTATTTAAATGTCAAACTGTTGGTCAGGTGACAAGAAAAGTTACTTTAGGGAAAATTATTATTTTAGTTATTGTACTTAAGACTGGTATAGCACGTGTGCATCATGTTCTGAAAATGAACCGTTAGAATCAACCATGATTTTGCCAAGATCTATCAAGATGTCATGGCAACCTTTGTAATGTAAGTTAAATATGAATAAATATTTGATATTACATATAATTTGGTAGTAAAATAATGTGTTCCACATTTTATAGGTGCAAAGATGAGCACGTTTATTTAGTACAAAATTTGCAATTGTTTTTTATCACTTAATTAGAATTACTGTCTAATGTTATAAAAAACTACTGAACAGACATTTAGAAGTTTATTTTAAAAAGCAAAGTATTGAAAATCGATTAGGTAATGTTAACTTCTATAAACACATGTGGTATTCATGCCTTGGGGCAAATATATGAAATATGTTGTGTAAGTAGACAAGTGGTCAAGTGCAAAGACCACCAGTGGATTTGGACATTAGGCTGCACGTGGACACTTCTGATGACGAAAACTGCATCATGCAGACAGTTGTGAATGCGGACGGCCCAAATATGTTTGAGGCTTCAGCAGTTCTTAGCACGTTACTATGTGTTTGATAAGGCATTCCAAGCATTTGTTAGCCAATTGCTATGCAAATGACATTTGCAAAGACCCACTCCCCTTAGTTATTATTGCAACAACAGACGAGCCATGGCGCTCTCATGCCACACATCATGTTCTCAGTGAAAAATACACTGTGGAGCAAAGAGGACCCTGACAACACACCAACAGACAAGACAGAGCAGGTTACTTTTACTATGAAAACTCAAACTCTCTATGAACGTTGCTAAGGTGCTCTGTTCCTGAGAAGTTTCTAAGGTGTTTTGGATGATTTCCAGGGTGCAGCTATACGCAGTTCCTAAAGTGTAAATCAGTGGTTCTCAACCCTGTTTCTAGGGTGTTCTAAGTGGATGTTAGCACATTGCTATGCAGTTGCTAAAGTGTTCCAAGTATGAATAATAGTAATAGCAGTATTAATAGTGGCCACTTATAAATCTAAGTCCACACAAGGCTCAAGGAAGCACTCAACCCTCTCACATAATACTTTTCATCTGCTATTGCACTGCTCATCCTGACGCCCATCATTTGTCAGACAAAGAGAGAGAGAGTGGAAAATAGCCAGTGAAAGAGAGAGGGAAAGGTGAAGAAGAGGGAGTACATGCAGAGCAGGTGATCTTTGATGTGCAAGTAGTGCTTTTGACAAGAAGCAGTTCCTCTTCCTGGAGGACACAGAACAATCTGACAGAGTTTCTGGGAGTGGCTCTTTAATCAGAGAGACAGAGGACCAGTCTCTCTCTCTCTCTCTCTCTTTCTATCTCTCTCACACACACACACACACACACACACACATGCACGTCTACTTCTAGAGGGTTCCTTCTCTGGTACTGCCGATGTCAGGAAGGGGGAAGGAGTTCTCTGCATCTGGAGAAGGGGCGAAGAGAGTTTAAACATCACAATCTGACTTCCACGGATCTGAGATGTGAGGGTGCGATCTGATAGTGGAGGAATGTTAATGATGCACAGATCTACTGGCGCTTCAGACAGCATGATGGATCATACGGCAGTCCAGACCACATCTCTTTCAACTCAACCACTTACAGTGAGTATCTCAATGGAAATGTGTTGCAAGGGCCGCCTCCACTAATGTCAGCACCGCTCCGTGCCTTCCATCATAGCTTTGCAGCCAGGCTCCCAACTGGAATAGACACGATAGAGAAGAGGTGATGTAATGAACACTGCTGCAGGTGTGTGAAAATCGATAGTGCCCTGTCACTGCCAACTGCCTTTTTGTGAAAAGACTGGTCAGTCAGACCGGTCAGACCTCACAGGTCTGGGAGGAAAGCATAAGGGAAATACCAAGTCACTTTCATTTAGAAAAATTGACGCACCAGGTCAAGCCAGGATGCAAGGCCACCGTGACCCTTACTCTCCTCCAGGTCAAGGGAAACCGCTGCCCTTCGTGTCCCACACTGAATGATAACAAATAATGACACTGTAAGAGTTTTCTCAACCGTGTGACTGCATGTCCAATGGGCTGGACAGTGCGTAGTCATGTCGGGGAGCTTTAAAATCTGGAGATGTTGTGAGGGTAATCTGAGCCAGGGTTATGTGCTGTAATGTTTATGCTTGTGTTTGGCTCATGCTGTGACTGTAACAAGGTTTTATTTGAGTGAAGTATGAAATCATACTAATACTTCAGGACTGTCGTGTGACCTCTGCTCCCTGAATGGAGGCCCACCCAGAATGCTGTGACACACACTCACCCACAAGTTAACCTACACACCCAAATCCTCATGTCCTGGAAGAGAAAGACACATTTTTGTGTCAGGGGAACTTGAGTGTGCCATTAGTCCACTGAGGAGAATGGCAGAAGCATTCTTCTTAGCAAGCATCTCCAAAAATGCCTTTGGCTTTCCAATAGAATGCATCTCGTACTGATTAGTCAGTATTTTGTTTAGCATCTCTCACTTAATTGACATGTTGGTTTAACAATAGAACTTATTGTCATGAAATATGTTCCACAGAAGAAAGTAATTCATACAGGTTTAAACAACACAAGGATGATGAACAGAATTTTTATTTTTGGGATGACCTATTCCTTTTTGATTGCAATTAGAATAGTTCACTATCGTAAGAAACATTATCTATGAAACGAATTAAACCCAAAGCAATACTTCAGGCAACAGCTGTTAAACCAAGTTATACATCTGTGTAGACAAACATAGGAAATTACATCACCTTCCCAGGGCAAATGGCAAGATTGTTGCTGCAGGGCATAAAGCATTTCCCTCATCTAACAGTCCCATGAGCTCTACCTCAGACTGAGCTGTCAAGTGGAAAAGGTCTTTTCTACAGTCTCAAATCTGAACGACAGATCAATTTCTCTCTTCTGACTGTCTATTCTACAACTGGCAAATACACAATGTCACTTTATTACAATAAGCAAGTACTTCAAATGCAACAGGGAAGACTTGAGAATTGGACTCATGTCAGAGACATACAACTGAGCAACTCCATATGCAGTCAATCAAAGTCTTCCTCTAGTTTTAGGGAGGTTTTTCAATCTACCTCATGCTGCTCCTGGTCTGAGGCTGAAATCTGCAAACAGTCTCCTCCAGAAGTGCACTAAAGAAACCCCTACCATCATTTAAACTGACTGGTCTCTTCCATTCCAAAATAAATATCTACAGCCAATAGTAACAGTCCCTGATTATCACACATTATATGTTACCAGGCCTAATCGCCAGGTTGGCTTCTTGGCAGCCTGCAATCTGGGACAAAAAAGGAAATCTTTTCTCCTTTGTGCATGTTTGCTCTGAGCCATGCCATATCTGTCTACATCGTACAGGGATTTAACCAGCCATAATTTGAAAAGAACAGATTCAGAGTTTACAAAAAGGTCTAGATGGCTGGCAATGTTTTAATGACCTGGAATGAAACATTTTTCACGTATTATGAAAGAGGATCTTAAAAGCGATGAGTGAAATTGGGAGAAAAAAAAAAAGACCAAAAAAACCCTAGCTTTTTTCCTGAAGTTCCTAAACTAAACCACTAAAAGTGGTCTGGACGTGGATTGTCTCCAAAAGTATCAGAACAGATTTTTATCGCACTGCAAACAGTGGTACATAACTGTACTGGCACCGTTAATGAAGCTAAAATCCATTCTTCTTTGTCAGGAGAAAAGCATGCCCCTCTAGTGAGAGGAAATACTAAATAAAAAAAGAAAAAAAGAAAAAGAAAAAGATGTCTGGGTAGAGGACCCCTAAGGAAGAAAGAAAATTAATGTTCTTTTTCATGTTAATCTACTGACCTTTTACACAGCAAGGAAAAGGTATTATGCTGCTGATTGGCAGTGTCTCACTCTGCTTTCAAACATAACATAATTTCATGCAGTGACCATGTTTTGGCAACATGTCCTGTGATGGCAAAGTTGCAAATCGCTGAGGTGGTCTGCAGAGGTTATGCAGACAGCAGTACTGTAGCCTTTAGACTGTAGTCTCTATAGAAAACTCTATTAAAAGGATAGTTCACCCAAAAATAAAAATTGTCATTAATTACTCACCCTCTTGTTGTTCCAAACCCGTAAGACCCTCATTCATCTTCAGAACACAAATGTAGATATTTTTAAAGATTTAGATATCTTTGATGCAATCTGAGAGCTTTCTGACCTTACATAGAGAGCAAGGGAATTATCACATTCCAAGGTAAGGACATCATTAAAATAGTCCACGTGATATCAGTGGTTAAACTGTAATTTCATGAAGCTCCAAGAATACTTTTTGTGAACATCAAAAACAAAAATAACAACTTTATTCAAAGTTTTCTTCTCTTCCGGTCAGTGTCTACTCTCTGAGTACCACTATGTATGCGTGAGCATTCCTCTGCTTGAAAACAAGGCACAGCGCATCTGGGTTCTTCGTCAACTGCACCACACAAAGTCAAAGATGAACAAGGGTGAATGATTAATGACAGAATTTTCATTTTAGGTGTACTATCCCTTTATATTCCATTATAAAATCTAATTATGTATCAATCTAACAAATTTATCTGATTCGGAATTTAAACCGAATTATTAAACCGAAATATTGATGTCATTTTGATTTGTAATTTTGTTTGTTTCTCTGATTTTGAACGTGGTGAAATTTGCACCTAAATATATATAAATATTTCCGTCTGTTTAAATTCTAAATCAGATTTAATGTTGATGTTGATTTAATATTATTAATTGCATTTATTGTTAAATAAAAAAAAAAACAACTTTATAATAATATTTTCAAATTTAAATTACACATATACTATAAAATATGAAATATAACTAAATAAATGTATCTTATTTAGAACATACATTAAAGTAAATATTCATTATAATATTATATTATAGATAATATTGTATGCATTTTTTATTGAATACTAAAAAAAGGCACGCTAATTCGTATAATATAATACAGTTTTTTTCACATGGGAAAGGGAAATGGAGATTAACAATATATAATATCCTTGGGTTGTCAACCATACGCCTCTTGAGGGAAGCAGGAGTGACCGGAGGGAGGCTAAGGAGGGCAACAAAGGATCTGGCAGAGGAGGCAGAGAAAGGTAGCTTTTGGCTCTGGCTGAGGAAGAAAGATAGGTGTTGGGGGAAGAACACCCAGACAACAGTGCAGGGAGTACAGCGATCAGCTGCAGGGGTGACAGGGAGATGTCACTGCTCCGCCACCAGGAGACGAATAGTGGTGAATAGTGGTTTCTGGCTGATGACCCTGCAGCTGACCCATGGGCACTGGAGGAGGTGAGACAGGCAGCAATGCCCAGCAGGTGGTAACATCTTCCTGTGCAATTACTATAAATATTGTAAATAAATATTCATAAAAAAGTGAGACCATATCCAGCAACTGTAGGATGTTTGCTACATTAGCTACAAAGTAGTTCCATTGACTTTCTCATCCAGTCGCTTATACCTTTATCTCTGGGTCTTTCTTCATCATATCCAAGATGATGTACTGGAGCAACTGATGGAGTGACCAATCAGCAGCAGGTTGGTGTCCAGAGGCACATGCTTTTGAAGGAAGGTCAGCTTTATTCAATCTGCCCGTTTAGCTCCAAAACACCCTCCTTCTCAGTCCCAGATGCATCTTTGAAAGAAAAAGACAGAAAAACTGCATCAGACCAAACCCAATTTTTACATCATCACATGGTGGCCAGGACTGTTGCCAGTACTTTCATCATGACCTAGAACCAGTGGCGGCTCCAGACAATTTTGATTGGGGGGGCAATGGGGGGGTCCTGGTCTTTTCAAGGGGGGTCTCATGAAAACCAACAAAAAATACAGTGGACATGGCTAATAACTGCATATTTCTGCTACTAAACAACAAAAACACCTCCGCAATGTAAACAAATGACCGGCTACATTTGTTATTCATATCCTTCACACTGCACTTTCATGTCAGGTATATTATGCATTTTTATTGACATTGATATTTTTACATTTATTTCTAGATAGATATTATTGAGTTTACAGGCTAAAGTGGTCTTGCTGTTGTAAACACTGTTGCTTTTGTAGAAAAAATATTTGCATCACATTTAAAATATAATTATATTTTAATTCATTTCTGAATTGTTTTTATTTTTATAATGATAATTCAGAGAATGAGAAAATCTGAATAAGCCTTACCAGTGTTGTGATAATTATTTTTACGTGTTAAAAATAAATAAGTACTGTAATATAATAAAAGTTTATTCAAATAACATAAAAAAGACCAGACCCCTCGATGCCTGTGAAACTTTTCTCCCTCAAACAGCACGCTAGTGTTACTTCTACACTACAGGCTACACACAGCAATATAAACAACGTATCTGCATGTTCTCACATCACATCGTTCTTGTAAAATAATAATAAGTAAATAAACACCAAAATCACTTCGCTGAGAATGAAACACCACTTACCAGCTGCCACGATGTTGAAAATATCCTCTAGCAATTAAAAAATGCGCCTGCAGCATGAGGAATCTTCCCGGTTGGATGAGGTCGTAGTCAGGTGAACGGTCATCATGTTGGTCATTTTATTTACGGCTAAATTATTATTAATAAATTGTACTAATATTATGATTGGGCGTGGGCAGGCATTCACAAAAGTTTATGTTATTACAAAAAAAAATTGAGGAAATTTTGCTTTGACAAAAGGGCACTTAAGGGGCAAAGGAGCAGGTGCTCAAGTGAACCGGTTCTTTCGGACAATTCGATCAAATAAACCAGTTGAAAAAAAAAATGGTTCACCGGCCCTTTGCGCTCGATGTAATGCCGTCATTGGCGATGATTGCCCTTCATTCAAGCCTTTGGTTTACCCCATAGACAGTAAAAGAAATGGACACAGCGACCCCATTGGAACTCAATTGAGACAGGTGAAGCCCATTTTTAGCGTTTTTTAGCACTTCCGTTTCTGACGCGCAGACTCAAACGAAGCTTGACGACGTCAGCAACCTGTCTGACAAGATGTAAATCTTCTAAATGGCTGTGCGTACTAACTGCCATTGTTAATCTTGCAGAGACGGCGAGCTTGAGCGCGGAGTTCTTTGTCGTGAGTGAGCAGGAGTAAGTATTCTGATTAATTATTTTGTATAGTATTTTAAAATGTAACGCCACTACGCCATATTAAGTTAATTGCCTGCGAGCTTCTCCTCCTTCCTGTCTGTACGGTAATGCGACAGAGAGACGAGTGGTAATGACTCAATCGTTAGCCTATTTTTTACAAAAACTGTTTATACGGGGCCATAATGTAACATAGAAGGTAATGGAGCCCTTTATACATTGTCGTGTATCTTTAGAAATAAATAATGGACAAACGGAGTCTTTAAACGCCTCAGATGTAAAGTTATTCACTGTCAAAGTGACGCCAAAATGAATGGGAGTCAATGGGTATGCTAACGCAAGTGAAGTTCTGCTAAAAGATGGCAGCCCCCACCCGACTTCAACTTCCGGTCGAGTTCCTTGCCCCCTGGTTTACCCGCGCTTATAACATTAGCACAGAATCAGTTCAGAATCAATCACCAAAAGAATCAGTTCGGTTCAGATGCGCTCTGTGTCAGTCTGCTTCACGCTGAATCACGCATGCGCAGTTATCATCAGCTCATCGGTTCTCGAATCCCGACAGAAACGGTTCTCGGTTCAGTGTATGAATAAATGTCGAAATAATTATTATTTATTATTGTTCTGCGTAGTTTGAAGAGAAACATTTTTGGATCTTTATCCCGAATATATATATTGTTTAATCAGGAAGAGGCTGGGGGGTCAAATGGGGGTCAAGGCATTTTTTGGCAGGGTCTTGAGACCCCCCAAGACCCCCCCTGGCGCCGCCGGTGCCTAGAACTAATAAATACAGCAAATAATATAATTAGACAAAGCTGCCTAGTTTGATCGATTGTGGAGCTCCGCTCACAGCTGAATGAGAATTGTAAAGGATCCAGAAGACACACTAAATTGTTAAGTGCTCCATATAAGAAGTTTTCTTTCATCATCTTGATCTTGTTCTTCATTATTTCTTTGGAAAGGAGTAAAATTACACTCTATTGAACGATAGCAGTAACTGGAGATCCCGATAATGCTTGGCAGGCTTTGATATTAATCTCTTCCTATAAAGGTGCTGAATTCGCCAGTATGAACCCGAGAAAGGATAAGATTTAGAAAGACAATGGACTGCGCAGACACAAAGGAATGACAGAAGAAGAGAGAAGAAGCTGGACTGAGGTGGGGTGAGGCTGAGGCATTCATCACTATGATGAGTTATGGAAGCAGAGCTGTTAATGATGAGACAGGGGGAGAGATGAGTACCAGAGGGGAGAGGGAAACTACTCATATTAGCTTCAAGACATAAACAGACAAAGTGCTCCTTCATGAGACGTTTCACAATATATGGTTCCTGGAGCACACTGCATATTCTCCTCTTTCTAAAATAATAAAGACATCTCAGCTGACGTAGCTGCACATGGCTAATTACTAAGACCTGTTTTATGATGAGATGTGCTGGAATAACAAATCATAAGGGTCTGGTGGATTACATAGAATTAGACTGTTGTTGAAAGACAAATTAATATATTTGTATAAATTGTCAGCAATACATTGAGAAAGGACATCCCTCAATTTTTTTTTTTTTAATCGTGAAGTATGCAATACTGTAAAAGAGATCTGCTACTTCCACAGACCTTCACATCTATACAGAAGATAAAAACAGATTTCAAAAAGGAAAGGATGTTGGATGGGGGTGTTAGAGGGTGAGCAGGATGGATGGAGGCGCATTAGGGGGACCAAAAAGAGTGCATATGACCTTTAGGAACAGACAAATGCAGGAGAGATAAAAAGGAAGCTTAAGAGAGGAGGAACCAATGAAACCCATTCAAAAGGTTCAAAACATTAAATCATTTTTATTGCATAAAATAACGGTGGAAGTACAAGAATGATAAGATAAGACAAAAAAAAATATATATATATATATACATAAAGGCATGCACATTAAGATGGGTCTGAAAGAAAACGCAAGATTCAAAAATCTGCACGCTATCTGCAATACAGCAAAAAGCTGAGTTTAATGGATACCTTAGTTTAGTTGCTATGGAGCTAAAACTCCAAATTCACTGCCAAGCATCTACATATCAGGGTCACACGTTATGTGTTGTAAAGATATAAATTAGATGAATAACATAATAAACAGAAATATGCAGAAGTTTACAGAACAAATCAGCCGAAGTATTGTGTTAATGTATTATGAGTACTGAGTATGTAGTGAGTAATAATGATTTCTAGAGTCTGCTCTATCATATTTCTGAGAGAGCCTAAAATTTAAATGTTATACAGATAAGAAATTAATCATGTTATTATCTTATTAAGCAGATGCACATTAAATCAATTAAAAGTCATTAATCTAAAAAGAAAAAGATGCATCACAGTTTCCACAAAAAGCATGAGAGATGTCTTTATTATAACTATTTATCGTTTATGACAGTTTTGGGATACTGAGTAGGACCTTAAAAGGGACCAACTCTAAAGCATACACATCATTTTGGAAAAAGTATTTAAACAATAATATTTTTTTAAAGTACCGACAGGCACTCAATCCAGGGCTATTTTCATTCATGAATATAAGTGAGAGATCAGACACTGAGCAATGAAGTCAGTGACCTGTGTATGTACACACATTTAGCTCTCCCCAAAACACTTCTTACCCCTCATTTCCCATTTTCCAAATCTGATCTTGATTTTTTTTCTGAAGGTTCCCACTGAAGTTTGCCTACAAAGGGGCCCTACATGTTTATCTACCAGCACAGAGGGGCACTATGAGCTCAGAGCCCAAACACCAATGAGAGCAGTTTACACATTGAGTGGCCTCTCAGGATTACCTCATGAACATTTAAGACTATCCTACTCGTAAAACATACAAAACCCTCATGCAGCTACAATGATCTACATACAGTCACATATATAAAAGCAATATTTAACTGTGGGAAAGATGGTTAGACAAAAAAAAAAAAAAAAAAAAAACTACACTTATTATATTATAGTATAACATAGTATAGTATAGCATAGAATGGTGGCTAAATAACTACATGGCTACATTGTTTTAGATAATGTGTGCCGTTGAATTGTGCATAATAGTACCGAGATTTTATACTGAGAAACTAAATACTGTAGGGCAATTTGGACTTCATGTTGATCTTATACTATATAGACTTAGCTTATGGTAAGAAATCCAAAGGATATCCTTATGGATATGGAACAAGAAAAAAATCTGAGCAACCTGTAATGGGTCCAAAGAAGCATTTATACAACATATGGCAAACACAAATTCCTCAATATAAAATAACGATCTGTTGGCAAGAGCAAGCGATGTATAGGGAGTCGGCTGTTAAGTGATTATATCCCCCCTCTCAAAAATGTGCAATAAATGTGTGGTGCATGTTTCATCCAGGGATCGGTTTACTGAATATTAATGTCAAGAGGAACCACAACAGAGTGGTGTTACTGATTAAAAATGGGTTGAAACAGTGGGCATGTCCTTTTGCTTTTGTAAGTATGCTCAGAGAATCTAAAAAAAAGAGAAAAAAAAAGAGGACTGCAATTATTTGAAACACATGAGAATGTTATTTGCATGTAAAGCACGTGCATACATGCTTAAAGGAATGGTTCAGTCAGAAATGAAAATGTATTCACGCTCAGGCCATCCAAGATGTAGATGAGTTTGTGTCTTCATCTGAACAGATTTGGAGAAATGTAGCATTTGCTCTATATCCTTTGCAGTTAATCTGTGCCATTAGAATGAAGGTCTGAACAGAAGGTTTAAGAATAATTTTTGACATTTTTGTCTTTTTTATGATAGGACAGATAGGAAGCAAAGTGGGAGAGAGAGAGGATTGTGGAAGGTCCGAAAGCCAGGACTCGAACTCGGGACCCCTGAAGAGCAACAACGCTATATGTTGGCACACTACCCATGAGGACTTCGGCACTGACGTGTCGCTGGATTTTGATGTGAGTTGACATCAGGGCACTGGCTTTTTCACTGGAGGAAACGTATGGATTGGGTTTTAAATATAAAATGCTATATTGATGGACTTGTTTTTTTTTTTTTTTTACAAACAGCTTTTTGATTCACAAGACATTCATTTATGGACTGGAGTTGTGTGGATTACTTGTGGATTATTGTGATGTTTTTTATCAACTGTTGGAACTCTCATTTGACGGAACCCATTCACTGCTGAGGATCCATTGGTGAACAAGTGATGCAATGCTAAAATTTGCCAAATCTGTTCTGATTAAGAAAAAACTCAGCTATGTCATGGATGGTATGAGGGCAAGTAAACTTTCAGCAAATTTACATTTTTAGGTGAACCATTCCTTTAAGAATTAATCTACATTAGTCACTATTGCCAAATACAACCATACAACAACTAATGTAAAGGCCATATTTAGCAATCAAAATTAATAACAGTTACAAATAACCAACAATTACTGCAAAGAGGTATTAGACAAAATTTGTTTTAAATGCAATGTTACAAAGGGCTAATAGGCTTCCCAACAATGCCCATGCCTCCAATCAGCAAGACAAACATGGAAACCCAAACTGACTACAACTGGTCACAAAAGATCACATCAACCAAACCACTCAGAACAATCTATTTCCCTTTTACTAAACCCCAGGCAATCTTACAAGAATGAGGGAAATTCCTTGTTATGCCTGTTTTAATAGCCTGGGTATAAATAGAGGGTAATTTAGTCATATCAGAGAAGAGAAAGTAGATTTTGAGTAGTAGCTCAACTTAACACACTCTGACAAAATGAATGAGATGTATAGGTCTGGAGGACGGCTTGACCCAGGGCAAGGTTATTGACATTGGCAGAGTCCAAAAAGTTCCCCATGTTTGCATTAACAGATATTTTTACTGTAATCAGAAGGCATCAATCACAAATCGCCAACCACAGGAACAGTTCCTCTACAGAGATTTGGCATATTTACCCCACTACCATTTCCCCCTGCTTTTGTTTATGTTTCCAAGACACAGGGATGAAATATCATTTAATACATCCCATTAAATACGACAAGCCCTAAATTGCCAAAGGGACTGTTTGGCATTGAGAGTCTGAGATCTCATCAATGAAGTCTCTCTGTGGCTGCGCATGGACAAAATGAGGTTTCTGTAGGTTTTGAATGGCTGTGCATGCTGCTGACCGCTGGCTGACCAAGTGCTCTTTGAACATCAGTAAATCAATGGGCAGCATTCACAAGGAAAGCAACCAGTGACTTCTGGAAAAGGAAGTTGATTTGAAAACCTGAAGTTGTTTGAAGGGTCATCATAAGAAGAATCCACAAACTAGATCTGATGTCCAAGTCAGTGACGCCATCGTCCTCAGAAAAACAAATGGAAGACCACCAGTTCTACAATGACTTCGTTTTTCGAAAATGAACTTAATAATAATGAATAATTAAATATTAATGTTTTCAAATGCTTTACATTTAATTTCAGAGTTATTAAATATAAATTTAGTTAAATAAAAATAATTAAAATATAAATATAGTTTATTAATTAGCGTTTATTTTTATATTTTCAGTTTTCATTTTAATTTGAGTTTTAATTTAGTCCGTTTTTGAATCACTATTTTTTTGTAGTTTTAATTATGTATTTATTTACATTTGGTAATTTTAATTCAACTTATTTCATTTAGCTGCCATTGCAAGATTTGTTTTTTTTTTTGATCAGTTTTAGTTACTTTATCTAATATTGATATTCCTTTTTATTTGAGCTTTATTTCAAACAATTCAAACTGCATATTATTTCATTAATTTCCGTCACTAGTGTCCACAAACAGAACAGCAAAATAAATAAATTGTTTCTTGAACACACCCCCTGTCTGCCATTGGGCAAAGAAACAGATCGTTCCTCCCTCAAGCCATGCCATTGGTTGAGCCAACATTGCCTTTTCAGCCTGTAAAACCTAAATGAAAGCATCTAAATAATTACTAAAAGAAACTATCCAAAATATAAACAGTTAAACCATATATTTTACGTAACCTTCATTAAAAACACATGCCTGCATGACAAAAACAAAAGCTTTCTAGGATATCTTTAATAGGTTTTAGTTGATTAGAATCCTCAGGAGTGAGAAGCAATACAAGCAGCTATTTCCTCAGACAGGGGCATGTGCGAACCAAATGGCAGAACATGATGAGGGATGGATCATTGAGATGAACAAGACAATGTGCCGTGAAAAGAAAAGCCCAGCATATTTGATACCGCCCTGCTTAAGACAGCCATTGATGGTAATCAAGAATGTCACTCAAACAGCGAGATTGGGGAAATGAAATATAACTTTTAATTGCATCCCCTCTTTCATCTGTGCTGGCTTGGCAAACACTTGGCTCTTGTTGTCATCTCTTGGATCATTTGAATCCGCTGCTGAGTTTTGACTTTTAATCATCCAGTTCGTGATTGCACAACAAGATATGAACAGCAATGGATGTCATCGTCTGTTTTGTGAGCCAGAGATCAGCTGTCTGTCACTGAATACTTTAAGACTGTGATTCTGGTAAAAGCATTCCATGTGTTCACAATAAAAAAGCAATTGTTTGATACTTCAGTTTTTAAAAATAATCTATACTGGATCAGCTACAAGATCATTTAAGATTGTTGAAAATTTCAGATGTTCTTCAGGAAGTTTTGTTCTGCCATTATTGTCATTCCTGGTGATCAGGTGGCAAATATACCACAATAGGACATACTGATGAGAAATGCAAGCTTGTTTGTCCAGAAAGTAGACCTGGTGTTTCCAGCATTCACCTAGACTGTCCAATCCATCAAGCAAGAAATACTGTTTTCGGAGATCCCAGCCACCTGCGTGTAGTTTGTCTTACAGGTGAGGGCTTGGTAAGGTCTTTCCCATGTAACAAGTTGAATAAAAATGTCTGTACTGCTTTATAGATAACCATGCTGGACTTTCATATACTGGTTCAGGCAGTGGAGGGAGACACGGCTTGGCATCCCGCAGTCTGCCAGACACTCAAACCAGCGTATCAGTCAGGACAGAGTTTGGCTGTGTCTTAAACTGTCAGTTTGTGTATGAAGGTACAATACTTTCTAAATCAATTAGTTTCAGAGAGTCTTTCATGTCTCTCGCCATTATGTGTAATGATTTAAAAAAAATTCAAGCGAATTTTAGCGATAACTCAGTAAATATAAATCAGAACACAAAAATAAATACAAACATATACATCATATATATGGATACAAGGACCTAAAAGATAATGCAGTATTGTGAGAAAAAGAAGTGCTTATCAAATGCAAAACTGATAAATCAATAATAATAAATACAATAAATTAACATATTACAAAATATGATTAATTATTAATAATAGTCAAATAATAATAAACATAATAATAATAAATATTCTTAGTAATTAAAAACAATTATTATTAATAATAATGAAAATATTAATAATATTTTGAATGGTAAATAAAGTGGAAAACCATGGACCATCAATTATTCCTCTGAATAACCAAAGTCACTTAATTATCTGCTGCCATCTACTGACTCATTTATAACAGTGGTAATGACATCATGCTGAGTCAGAGGATAGCAAACAGACAGATGAACTATATGCTGTCTCAATAAGTTACGCATGATCACTTTTACACCTTCAGAAGGAATGTACTGTATGCTTGATTTTACGGTCCTGTTAGTAATGGTATAGCTGAAGTGGTCAAATCTGGATAGTTAGAAAGCAGGGATCCACAAGTACTTTTGGATGTGTAGTGTATGTAAACAGGAAAAATGTCCCACCTTCAATTATATCATAGGTTTCTAGAGCCATACAGTGTCCAGCATGGCTCACAGTCCCTCACTGGATATCTCCGGATTAACTTCTGATACACTGTCCACGTGTATGCCTTGTAGACACCCACCTCCCCTGTGGTCTGTGTAAAGGTGGAAACTTAATTTAGCAAAATCTTTATATTTTCACTTCAATATAATTATTGTGAGGCATGGTGTTCTTTGTTTAGACAAGAACAGCTGTCTCTTTCCCGGTCTGCTGACGTAGCTCTGCTGGTCTTCACAGATGAGGTTAACTACGAGTGAGGGGAGATAAGGAGATAAATGGCACCTCTGATACCCAGCTGCCTTCACTGGAGAACAATGGGCACTCTGTGTGGTCACAGGGAATTCACTCTCTCACTCCAAACAGTATCGATGGGCCACAGCCTCACAGGCGGATTCCTTTACCAAAATTGTTGTGTGTGTCTGTGAGGTGAGAGTACACATAAACATTATGATTGGTATGCCGCGTACAGTATGTGTTGGAAACCATACGTCCACAGTCATAGTTCTGTATTTTGAATGCTCGATAGAAAATATAAACATCTATTATTTATCATACTCAAGGCATGTCGTAGATTGTTTGCAAATGGTTTTTATAGGTTTGATCATGTTATTAACTTTTGAATATGACACAATAGACTTTATTGGTGAAGCAAGTCCATCAAGCAAGTCCATCTCCACCATCCATCTCAGTTCATTCACGCAGGGGTAGTGTTCGCTGAGATACGCTGCACTGATATGAGCAACAAGGGCCAACAGCAGCCCTTACAAGCTCTTTCAAACTGATTAAATCCATTTGTATGTTTTTATTCATGCTGAGGGTTCCCAAATCTCTTTCAGATGGGACTTGACATGCTCAAAGTCCAAACTGCTTCAAACCAGTGTTATTAGAAATGGCAGGTTTTTCCCAACCGGTCACCACAATAAAGTCACAGCCTCTCTCGCTCTAAAGGCAGATGGAATCAAAGAATTTTCTGTCACACATGGGCCCACGGATAGATTTCAGCTATAGGGGCAGGGGATGTGGAAGAGAAGACAAGTGCTCTACAGCTTTAAACACCGCTCCACATTTGATCTAGTCGATAATTACACCCTCTTTCCAGTTTTTCTGCTCCAGTGCTACACAAAACCGAAAGCAATAAAACCACAGCAAATCAGAAGTTATTCGAAGTTGAATTTTCACTATGTGGGACGTGTTGCTAGACCAATGAGATTTCACAATGGGCATGATTACTCTGCTCAGAGAAACCAAGCAACCAACAAAATGCCGCAGTTGTGAAGAACATAAATGGAAATTTAAGAAAAACATGGGGAAGAAACACCAGAAATGTAAACATAAAATAGGGAGACCAGGAGGGAGGAGGACCGGAGGAGGTTCAGGGGGAGGGACGGAGGGCCAGACTAACTGAGGGGAACAGGCAGAAACATAACAAAAAACCAAAAACACAAAACAGAAGTCCATGAAGGACATAATGTGGCGCCCACCAGGGCGGAGCCGAAGACTACCACAGCCATGTGGTCGAAGCCAGAGCCCTCCAGGGCGGAGCAGAAGACCACCACGTCCTCGTGGTCGCCGCCAGAGTCCCCCAGGGCAGAGCGGATGACCACCACATCTTTGTGGTCAAGGCCAGAGTCCACAAGGGCAGAGCGGAAGACCACCACAGCCACGTGGTCGGGGCGAGGGCCCCCCAGGTCAAAGCAGAAGACCTCCACAGCCATGTGGTCAGGACGAGAGCCCCCCAAGGCGGAGCTGACCTCTGTGCGGCCGGACCAACGGGACTACGAACTCCGGTAATCCCCTGGTGTCTTTAATGGACTCCAGAAGATCGGTGACTTGACCTGACTCTGGAGGGTCAGTGGTGACTAGCCCTCACTCTGGAGGGTCAGCGGAACCTGACTCGTCTCCGGAGAGTCCACCGGAACCTGACTCGACTCCGGAGAGTCCACTGGAACCTGACTCGACTCCGGAGAGTCCACCGGAACCTGACTCGACTCCGGAGAGTCCACCGGTACCGGACTCAAATCTGGAGAGTTCGCAGGAACATGACTCGACTCTGAACTGTCTGTGAAAACCTGAGGCGCCTCAGCTTCGGGTACTGCCTCTGGAACGGCCTCGGGCACTGCCTCGGTAACAGCCTCGGGTACCGCCTCGGCATCAGGCCCCACCTCGGCCTCCGGAACAGTATCAGGCGCTGCCTCGGCCTCTGGAACAGCATTGGGCACCACCTCGGCCTCTGGAACAGCATCAGGCACGACCTCGGGCACCACCTCGGTCACGGCATCGGGCACTGCCTCGGCATCGGCCACCACCTCGGCCTCTGGATCAGCATCGGGCACCGCTTCGACCTCTGGAACAGCCTCGGTCACTGCATCGGGAACGACCTCGGGCACCGCCCGGGAACGTTCTCCAGGCTTTGAGGAACAGTAGAAGCCTGTCTCCCCGTCCTCCGCCCTCTACGATGGCGAGTCAGTGGCACCTTGACTTGCGACTCAGACGTTGAGTCGGCCATCTTGTGCTGTGGCTCTAAGCTGGCGACCATCTTGTGCTCTGGTGCTAGGCTGGCGGCCATCTTGGGCTGTGGCGCTGGACTGGCGGCCATCTTGTACTGTGGTGCTGGACCGGTGGCCAATTTGGGCATTGCCGCTGGATTAGCGGCCCTCTTGTGCTGTGGCGCTGGGCTGACAGTTATCTTGTGCTGTGGTGCTGGATTGGCGGCCATCTTGGGTTGTGGGGCTGGCTCAGCAGCTTTGACGTGAACAGTCTTGGGATCTTCTAGGATCAGTGACAGCATGGAGAAATAGTCTAAAAATGAGTCAGCGGCCATCTTGAGTGTCGGTGCTGAGCTGGTGGCCATCTGGTACTGTGGTGTGAGGCTGGCTTCCTTCCTGCCTCGTGGTGCGGGGTTGGTGGCCATGCACCGAAGCGGCGCTGGGTTGGCGGCCATCTTGTGCTGTGGCACTGGGCTGGTGGCCATTTTGCTTCGTGGTGCTGGGTTGGTGGCCATGCACCGCAGCGGTGCTGGGTTGGCGGCCAACTTGGGTTGTGGCGCTGTGCTGGCGTCCATCCTGCCTCTTGGCGCTGATCTAGCGGCCATCATGGGCAGTGGGGCCACCATGGTGGGCGTGCGCTTCTTCTCACCTCTCCGTCCGCCATGGTGAGCCGGTGGCTCTAATCCATCCCACACGAGCCCCGGGTCTAAGGGTGGTCCTGCTTGAGAGCGATACGGAGTATCCTCTCGACCACTTCCTCCTCGGCGACCTCCTCTGGTTCCCCGGAAAACCATCAGGCGAGTTCCTTCAAATCCATTCCTCTCCCGCACGTGGCTGGGGAGGAGACATAAGTCGACATACCACTGGCTCTTGCAGTGACGGAGTCCTTCTGTCACGATACATGATGCAAGAAACACGGCGAGAGAACCAATTGCGGGTAAGTCGTTTATTTAGGGATAATCCAAAGGGGTAAACAGTCCAGGCAGGGGTCAAAACCAAACATAATCCGAATCCAACATAAACAAGACACGAAGGCAAGGTAAGGCAAGAGTTGACGGACCTGAATAATACACGACATTAAACAAGGACTCCGTAACACAGACTAAGACAGACTGGGTATAAATAGACAGAAGGATAATGAGGGAACAAGAGAAGGATGGGGGGCAATCAATTACATAACAAGGAGGAAGGTGACCAAATAAGGGAACAGGAAGTGATCTGGTGACAGACACCATGAGAAAGGAGGACATCTAGTGGAACCCCAGGGAACAACAACCCAGACACTGTGACAATAACGTATTAATTCTGAAACAGCTGTTACGAAAGAGACCAAAATGTAAGTTTAAACGATTTACTGGTGGTCACCAATTACTCTCATTAGGGATGCACTAATATTAAAATTCAGGCTGATGTGGAAACCGTTATGTTATGACAGATAACCGACTTTGTTTAAATAAATTCAAAATTATAATAGTAAAAAAAATTACAAGTCATCACGTTATTATGAAAGATGGATGAAAATTGATATTCATTTTGAGATTTGCAAAAGATGACATTCAACAGTAATTAAAAATAAATAAATCAAGAATGAGAACAAAGGTAAATTAGATGTAAAAACAGGAAAATAAGCACATTTAAAAATAAAATGTCAACTTATACCAATAAAAATATATATATATTTAAATTAATAATCTAATAGCAGCTGAAGACTAATATTGTACAAATATATTGTGCTTCTCTTCCAAAAAAATGCACCATGAGGATCGGACCGAAATTTTGGTTATTCACTTTCTTGATTGCCATGGTCACTTTCAGTATGTGGAGAAAAAAAAATAAAAAAAGCTTAGAAATTTTAATTTTAAATTTTAAAACTAGAAATTTTATTATAAATAATTTCCTTTTTCCTTTTTTGTCATATATGGTGAGTAAATAATGACAGATAATTTATTTTTGGGTGAACTCAAACTCAACTCTTTCATATTTTGTTATGTTGCACCATGTTAGGACACTGAATAGTCTCACTTATGACTCTTTGAAATTGTTTGTTTTTTTCATGTGTGTATTAGTACACCTGGGAAGTAGAAGATATCCTCCCCTTTGTAAATGTGTGTGTTCCGTTCCTGTGTTAAACTATAACAGCCTCTATATATGGACGTCACAGAGCTAAAAAGTGAGACCAAACTAGTGTTTGCCTCTGTGTGGGGAGAAAGAATGCAAAGGAGGGATTCCTACCAGAAAAAGATGACAGAAGCATGAGCTATCCTCCCCTCTCCCACACGTTATCATTTCCCCCTCTCCCCGAATTCATAAATTCAGGGATGCTCACCGGGACATTAAACAGATACCCTGCCTGCCGTCTCTGACCCCAAGGCTGCCTGGACTACCACACCACTGACGTAGCCCTGCAGGTGCAGGACACACTATCACTTCGTATCTCCCTCACACACACACATACATACACAGACACACACACACACACGCACACACTGTCCTGCTTGCTTACCAACCACACTGATTCACAAATACACAGAAGGGAAGCCACTAAATCAGTGCATAAACACCAAACAGGGATGTAGGTCCCTACTGGATATCAAAAAATAAAACTTGCCACTCAGAATAAGAGTCTCCTTCTGGTTTAGTCTGTGAATGTTGCATTAAACTATAGGTTTTTTGGTGTCATTGATATATTATTGTAATTTTTAATTATGTATTTTTTTTGTAGTTTTTGCATTTCATTATATTTCAGTTAAAGTTTATTTTACGTATTTAAATAAGTAACAAAAGCATTTTTAATGGTTTTAGTTAACTATAGTAACCCTGCATTAAACTGAACATTTTGGAGTTTGCTCTTTAATAGAAAATACCTATTGACAGATTTTCTATTGACAGCAGCATTTACTAGCATTAAAGTGAAGACAAAAACAGCAATCGAGTTAAAACAGGTTAAGAAGACCTGCCCTAAGAAAGGCTTTAGCAAGTTCTGGAATTCGTTCATGCAGACAGTGTGTGGAGCTGTCTTTAACTCATTAGCTCCAACATGCCATGAAGCTGATCCAGTCTGCAGAGAGAGAGGAACAAGTGAAAATGTTTATCGACTTTGGCAAACATGCAGACACAAGAGTGACTATAGCCAGATATCCTGACAGACTGCCCTCCGAGGGTTGTTTCAATCTATTCAAAAGGTATTGTAATCCAGGATAAAAGGCAGTAACCCTTACTGTTAGTTGTCAACCTCAGGAGGTGGAAAAGTTTGGATGGATGAGGAACATTCTAAGAAGCAAAAGAGAACACCAAAACAGGTATTTTTAATATAACAGTCAGTTCAACTCAATTAGCCAAGTAAATGCACCATGCTATTCAAACAAACAAGGGAAGCATGACTGCACAATGTACCTCAATCTCAAATGGAAACCAACATACTGACTAAAAATGGAAAGGAAAGAGGAATCTCTGTAAGATTATTAGGAATGATCAAACAATGTGATACTGTGGGGTATTGGATGCAGCTGGTGGGACAAGCAGAGTGCTTTGCACAGCAGGTTCCAGTAAATCAAAACCATCTGGATATCTATCCCTGACCCATCGAACATCTCTGTACTTTAAATAGGACTCATCATAAGCAATTTTACTTCTTTTAAAAAGATAAAGGGTAATACATAAAATATCCCTCTCGTATTTATTCGTCGTTACATATTCTCCAAGGTCACACAAGATCACCATTAATCTATTCTGTTTTAGCTGTAAACATGGCAATTTGCTATCGAAAGTGGAAGATTTAGATAAAAACACTTTTATATAGATAAAATATAAATAACATGTAGGTAACGGTTTCCCTCAGAAAATTGGTATAAAAGCTCTCTAAAAGCAAGATTTCAAGTAGGCAGTTCCTTGTAAACTGATTAATTTCAGTGCTGTACTATTAACAAGTTATTTGATCTCCCACTATGAAGCTTTCAAAATAGGAAACAACATGACACACAAGCTGAGCAGGGGACATACAAAATCAGCAAACCTGCTGCCATCCAGTGGTTTATTCAGTTAACACGGTTAGTGTGCTCCATGAACTGAGCTGATTTAGCATGTATCACACACATATCATGTCAGTTTGCGTGTGTCTAACAGTACTCAAATTTAACTTTTTTGGGAGATATATGCCTCAGTTACATGAAAAAGACAATGAACAATCGGAAATTTTGAACAGAACTAACTATTAATGAGTAAAAATAATTTAAAAATCCAGATCTTCCAAAATTCACGTATGATTTTCTTTTCTTAAACCATGCAATAAAAAGGTTCAGTTTGTTATCATTTACACTACGATGGTGTACTAAGACTACATAATGTTGAAAAGAAGTCTTCTGATGACAAATCAGAATTTGTTTCCTTCTAGTCGGTGTGATCCTTTCAATAATACAACACCCTCATTTTTACAGAACAAACCCATTAAAACAGTAGCACCTGTGCTGGCCCTGATAGATATAAGAGCCAAGGGAGCCTCTGGTAGACTGTATAGATTATTGCCGTTATCTCTGGAGAAAAGGGCACAGGTTCTACAATAACAGTGGCAGTGTATGGGCTCTCCGTTTCCCATAAAGAGTCTATTGAGCACAATGCTCAGTGACATTCAGAGCCTGGTGAAAAGTGGCCCTCTTTAAGGTCATCACCTGGACTGTGTTCTCTCTGCAGGACATCTGTAGTTGGGGTATCTCGCTTTTTTTTTTTTTTTTTTTTTATCGTTTATGTCAGAAAATACAAAAAGTGCTATATGTACACTGAAATAAATTAACAGAAAGAAAGGATTGATTCTACTTTTATTCAGCAAGGACACATTCGACTGATAAAAATTGACACTTAAGACATTTCAAATGTTAAAATAAATGCTCTTTTGAACTAAGAACTTCGAAGAATACAGAAAAAAGTTTCACAGTTTCTACAAAAGTTATTTTAAATAGTTATTTTAAATTGTTATAATATTTCACACTATCAATGTTTTTTTGATAATTTTTAATCTTTTGATGATGAGCATAAGAGACAAAAAAAAACAAAAAAAAAAACTCGTACCAACCCCAAACCTTTAAACGGTAATTTAAATTGTTCAAGAATAAGAAAAAAAGAGACATTGTCTCCTTTCTATTTTTGGAGATGGATAAAGGAAGAGGAACTTGGAGATGAGATTTCATAAGTCTGAAATTTGGTGACAACATAAAGCCCCTCACTGACAGCCAAACTTGAACAAATGATGGCTGCCTGGACATGATGCCTTTCAGGAAAACAAAGTTGTCCTGGTAGGGAACATTTAAAAATGTAGGGAACATTAATTTTCTGTAATTTTCCTTCATTTAATTTCAAACCTGTATAACTTTCTTTCTTTCATGGAACACAAAAGAATATGTTTTGAATAATTTTACTTTCCATGGGATCACAATGAATGGGACTCGACATTTCAAGCTTCAAAAAAAGACCAAAAATCATCATAAAATTGGTTCACATGACGTGTACTTTACTCCAACAGATTCGTATTGATGGAAATTTGTTCTTTTTTGAGGCAGAGTTTTTTAGCTCACAAAATGGGCCAAATTTGTTCATGAATAGGATGTTGCACTCATGAACTGATCTCTAATAAATTATCCAAGGCCATTTTCAGTTAAATTTATTTCAATTACAATTCCTTTTTTATCTTTTTGTACGTAGCTCACACACATCAAATTGCTACAGAAGACTTGAAATATATATTTTTAGATATATACTGACCTATTTTTGATGCTTTAAAATGCTTTTATTAACCCTGTAAGTTCATGCATGAATGATCAGTAGATTTTTCAAAATATTTTCTTGTGTGTTCCACAGAAAAGAAGTCATACAAGTTGAAATGACATGTTGGTGGGAAATTATTTTTATAAATACACTTTTATACAATTTTGGTGAACTGATCGTGATCTCAAATGACAGAAACTAAAAGGTACAAATAAGAAAGTGTTTTTAGTGTTTAACATTTGCTCCTGTGGCTACACAGCTTTTCCATGAAGTCAGTGTGTTAGCAGCTGCTGTCAGGGGAAAAGTGGTGGCCCATAGAGACATTTTCCAATGGGGTTTTCCTCTTGATGCAGGGCCAAGTGTTAAAAAGGTAGACTCCCAACTTCACTGAACTTTTCTTCATATCCCCTGCATCTGTTGGACTGTGTTATGTCCAATGCTTCAGATAGCTGTGACGCACTCACCCACCTGTGTACCAATCACCGCTACACAAATTTGGCTAGTTCCAATAGTTATGTTTATTTATGCCTTGGCAACCAAAACCTAACACAGCTCAGTCTATGATATTCATTTTGTCTCAGGACAGGTTTATTTGGTGCTTGATCTTAATTATGGAAGTGAAGTCATAGGCTTTGAAGCTGAGCAAAACTTAAAAAGATTTAAAGTTCATGCAAACATTGTCTGACATTCAAAATGTAACTTTCAAAAACAATATATATATAAACTGCAAAATAAAAAATAAAACAGGCTATGTACATAGCAGTGCCAATGTTATTCATTTATATGGCCTATCCTCAAATGAGGATGAGAATAGAATAGAAAAGAATAGAATAGATTTTGCCATTTTATTTTATATAATATAAAACTTTGAGGATTTTATGTGATCTCACTATTTTAATGTGAATTTTTGGCATTGTTGAGTCCTTGAGTTGATATGTTGAATTGTTGAGTCAGAAAGTCAAGTCCTAGACTAGCATTTACTAACTAAGAGGAGCTAAGAGGAAAATATATTCAAACAATAATAATTTTTCATATATTTTATTTTGCTTAATGTTTTTTTAAATTCCAAACAAAGCCAGAGCAGAACTGTTTTTGAATGCAATCAAAATGTGCCAGTGATTTAATGTCCAATCATAAAGACAATCACTTGCTTAGATCTGAGTGAATCAGCCGTTTGTATAAACAAGCTGAATGACTGAATGACTTGCTCATTTAGACAGTGACTTGCCACCACATACTGGCAGTTTTAGTTTCATATTTAGAGTATTTTTTACACTCACCGGCCACTTTATTTAATTACACCTGTTCAATTGCTTGATAACATAAATTGCTTATCAGCCAAACACATGGCAGCAAATGTGGTGATATGGTTGTTGGTGCCAGATGGGCTGGTCTGAGTATTTCAAAAACTTTTGATCTACTGGGATTTTCACACACAACCATCTCTAGGGTTTACAGAGAATGGTCAGAAAAATAGAAAATATCCAGTGAGTGTCAGTTGTGTGAATGAAAATGCCTTGTTGATGTCAGAGGTCAGAGGAGAATGGGAAGACGGAGATGATAGAAAGGCAACAGTAACTCATTCATTCATTACAACCAAGGTATGCAGAATACCATCTCTGAATGCACAACACATCAAACCCTGAAGCAGATGTGCTACAACAGCAGAAGACCACACCGGGTGCCGCTCCTGTCAGCTAAGAACAGGAAACAGAGTCTACAATTTGCACAGGCTCATCAAAATTGGACAATAAAAGATTGGAAAAAACATTGTCTGATATGATGATTCTCAATTACTGCTGCAACATTCAGATGGTAGGGTCAGAATTTACCATAAAGAGCATGAAAGCATGGATCCATCCTGCCTTGTCTCGACAGTTCAGGCTGCTGGTGGTGGTGTTATGGTGTGGTGTGATATTTTCTTGGCACACTTTGGGCCCCTTAGTACCACTTGAACATCATTTAAATGCCACGGCCTACCTGAGTATTGTTGCTGACCATGTCCATCCCTTTATCATTACAGTGTATCCATCTTCTGATTTCTACTTCCAACAGGAAAATGCACCATGTCACAAAGCTCAAATAATTTTAGAGTGGTTTCTTGAACATGAAAATGAGATGCTATCATCTCAATATGAACCAAAATCCAACACAAAGAATTAAGGCAGTTTTTAAGGCAAAAGGGGGTCCAACCCGGTACTAGCACGGTGTACCTAATAAAGTGGCCACTGAGTGTATGTATGTGTCTCAATTATTAAATTAAATTGATGCTTAATTAATCTCACAGCATTATTTATGCAATTCTAATAACAGTGTAAAATGCATTTATGACACAGGGTAAATATACCTAAATGCCACTTCAGATCCAGCTTCTGAAAACAACATTATGGCCACAATGTAGCCTTAAAGTTTGTGTGTAATAAATTATTTGGTGAATAAATATGTGTCTTTCTAAAGCTAAGTTTTTGTAATGTCCAATCAATACATTTCTCATTTAATACAACAATTAGACTACTTTAAAAACAAATGGTAGGGGGTAATTAATTAATTAAATATTGTATATTTAGACTTCTTGGCAGGTGGAAGGGTTTGGTCTCTACCTCACGATTAATTCACATTACAAGAAACAGTAACAAACAGGTGTTTCAGTATATTAAGGGTAAAACTTAATGTATAGTGTTTTCACTGAACAGATTACATGTTTTGAACCATAACCTCAAATCTCTCTGATTTATTAAGTAAAACGTAACCCCATTCAACATTAATTTTACCCATGAGTGATATTTCATTGATTGTTGTTTACAACAGATTTGCCATGGGGGTCCTCATTACACACTCCAATAATAGTTTGTATCATCGGCACAACTATGTACCCCATTGCCTGCATTAGGTCATCTGTGTATGCGTGAGAAAGAGAGAGCACAAAATGTAGATTTCCTTTAATTTTAGGGCTGGGGGAGTAAAGAAAACAAAAGATAAGAAAAAAAAGGATGATAGCATTTCCTACTTTGATAGGAGACAGGACATTTTTAGGGCTGGACAACTGGGAATGTTGTCCCAGGCCTTATGAGAAAGTGGGTCTGCTAAATACATCTTTACACTGCTTTAATTATGAATTCATGCAACAGCCCGATCACTTATGCCACTGTCATGACATTGTATTACAAACACTCACTTTGACCTCCCAGAACTGGTCAGCTTCAGCAGATGTCCTGAATCACCGCTCTGATGTGAGGACTCATATCTGCGGGTCACAACGGCCGCACACACAGCAGTGCTTTATAAATACATTTACCTTTGTATATCAAATGGAATTTTTATCTAAATGCACGCTGTGAGCTTTCAGAAAGATGGATGCATAGTAACAGACTAACTGCCATCTGATGCATGCCTATCCAATTAGTCTCAACTGCAACTGTTTTAAATATCAGTCTTAACACATCATGAGTTCCACATTGATATCTGGACATAATCCATTCTCGTACAGAAATATGTTAAATCTGATTTCCTGCCTCTGCTGTAACAGCCAGTAATATGTCAGCACTAAATCCAAGCAAAGCACAGAAGTCTCCAACACTGGCTTACGCAGTAATCTCAATATTCTTTCAACACACTAGCACAGAATCATGAGTCAATCACTGAAAGAAATGAACTGATTAAAACAGGTAAAAAATAAAGTATTGGGAGCCAAACAGAGGAACAAAAGTTCCACACACTTTTCATTAGAGCAAGAGTAGTTTCAGGAAAGAGCATGCAATATGACATTATACCAGTTAAATTGTAGCTGTGTTTTCTCATGTTGGACAGATACTGTGACAAAGGCTTAGATGCAGATTTGTCATACAGAATCAGGTGTCCTGTGAGTTCTCACCTGAAAGCAAACCCATATGTAATTAACAACCAGATCGATGTTTGATGTTTTAGATCCCATACTGCAAGTGCACATTGAAGCATACTGAGACAGTGTCACCTGGCAACATCATTTAAAATCTGGAAAGTATAAATCATACTCACTCTAATAAACTGTTACTTTGACAAAAAATATACATTTTGCGATGAATGAAGTGGGTTTTGGGGTATTTATTGCTAAAATAATGTTTAGTCATGAAGATGGTTGCAGAAACAAATATTAAACATTAATAAAGAGCAGACAGAAAGCTGCCCATTTAGCTATCTAACAGTGAAATAATGGTAAATAATGTGAATGAATGCTTGTTCAAAGTTATTCAATTTACTAACAAGTAAGCAAAGCCATGTCAAATGTTGTTTCTCACAAGCACACACTTTTATGTCCGTTGCATTCTCACAAAAATGAGAGCATTTTACAAATTAAAATTTCAAAATTTTTTTTTTTTAGCACCAACACTGCAATATTCTATAAAAATATAAGAATTGTTGAATTTTATTTAATGGTGACTTTAACCCAGGGTTTACAAATGTAAATATATGTGTGAAAAGCCCTTGTGAATTTTAAACAGGAGGAAATACGCTTAAGTTGAATATTTTGTGGTGTTACGATTGTCTAATGACCTTTGACCCACACATGCAGTATTTGGTCCCATCCATTCTCAAACATATGCTTATGGCCTTGCTCTAAAGAGCATTGCTCATAAACATACTATTATGCCTGCTGCGAGTATGCCAAGTATTCCATGCTTCTGACCTGCCATTCTCACATCTCAATCAAATCAATAATAATGATATTTTACTGGAAACACATGTAACATTTAACCACACACACAGTCAAACACATTTTCACTGAGCTGTTTAGAGACAAAAGGGAACACTTAGAGCACCTGTGAAAACAGAGTATCAAAATATTGGTAGAGAGATGTGTTGTTTAAATGTGAAAAAAGAGAGATTATAATGTTAAGTATTTCCTGAATATATCTTGATGCATGACAATGTGAATATCATTCATTCATTAATAAATATATCAAAACACAGCTGTTTTTCTTGGTACATTCCCTTTTTTTTCCTTTTTAAACAAGAGAATTAATCAAAAGTTTCACAATATTTTTTTTTTTTTCAGTTTAGATGTGAGTACAAGTGAGTACAAGAAATGAGCTATATGAGTTCTTGATCATTAATTAATATTAATTCATAAACAAACACTGCAGACACACAGAGAGGAATGTCAGAAATGAATGCAATTTCTAGATCCTATTGTAAATGTGATTTTTATCTGAACAAACTTTGAATGTGAAGAAATAGCTTTATTTTTTAATCAAAGGCCAATGCAATAACACTGATTTGTTTTGCAAATAAATATTAGCAAATAAATATTAGCATAAAAGGCTGTTCATATTTAATTTGAAGGTTAATCAAATGATTTCAGGATAGAAGAGGGATTGTAAAGACAAATGAAGGAAGTGAAAAGAAAAATATATATTATAACAATAACCACTTTGACTGAAAGGATTTAAAATTGCTTTGTTTCAAAGCAGCTTCCACACATCTGACACAAATGCCTGGAAATGTATCAAAAATCCAAGTGCCACACAGAAAAGATTCACTCTGCAGTCATATCTATAATATGTTGCTCAGTCAGTGGCCAGCTGTTGTTTTATGCTCCAGCTTGGTTGTAAATCGTCACAAGATTTAGAGAGACACTTTGAAACCTGCTGGAGTGATTTACATGTATGACAGACCCAACAGGTTGAGGTACATTATCTGAGCTCTCAAGGGGGAACTGCTATCCATTAGAGGCACTGCGCAACCCACACAATATGTAGCCAAACTGGTTAGAAACAGATGCATCCAAAATCTTCAAGTGCCCTGTGTGGTTAAAAGACCATATTAGTGTCTTGCTCCTCAGGGGCCTTTAGTACTTTAGAGCATGTGTGTTTTCATGTGTGTGTGTGTGTGTGTGTGTGTGTGTGTAAAGTGAAAAGGATGTGATTTACACATGCAGGGGGTCAGAAGGATGAGGGGGTGCCTGGAGTTTGGTATAGCACCTGGCCCGTCATATCTGATCACATCAGTTTCTTCTTTCTCCCCTTGTTACTCAGAGACATTTATCAAACAAGTTCTTCATCACTACAACTAGTACTCCAAATCCTGCCTCAGTACATCCTAGGAAAAAACATTTCTCATTTAGCTGTCTGTGCCTCTATTCAAAGAATAATACTGAATTTATTGTAGGAACTAATGCGCTGAAATGGTGACTTTTTAATGAATGATTTATATTGGCTAATTTTAGTTTGTTTTGTCTTTTACAACTTTGTTAAAAACTGATTTTTTTTTTTTTTTTATAAAATAAATATATATGTGTGATATGTGTGTGTGCAATTATTGTTTAACTATATATACTATTTATGATTTTACATGCAGGCAAATACACACAAATCAGCACTCTGTAGCACTTTACAGTAAATTATAATTTGTTAATTCAAATATTGGCCCATGTTCTCAGATGTATAATATCCAAATATGCTATGACTTTAACTTTTAAAATAAAGGTTTGAATAACAAAATTAACCTTTAAATCATGCTAAACAACATTAAATCACAATTTTATTTGCTTTCTGGTTCACTACCCATTTACAGTACCACACTCTCTGTACTGGTGTGTCTATGATGGGCAGCAATTATGTCATTTCCTGCCTTCATTTTACTTGTGACAAATTCATCCACCAGATTTCATTACATTGGACATTTTAAATGGAAACAGTTGGCAGTGCTGCTTTTTGTCCAGCAGCAGGTCTCTGTTATGTGGGTGATGGGGCAAACTGGGTTAGGGTCACCCCTCAGCTGCCATTAATTAAACACAAAGATCAGAAGATGAATGACAGACTGTCACCACTGCCAGCATCTGCCTTCCAACAATTGCACAATGGGTTGGAATATCTGTTATGTAATTAAAGAGATGCCCATTACAGTATCAGAATCAGAATCAGAATCAGAATGAGCTTTATTGCCAGCTATGTTCACACATACGAGGAATTTGTTCTGCACAGTTTGAGTAAATGGGAGCATGTGATGAATATATTAGTAATGGTACAAATGGGAAATTTGAAACCTGCTCATCTTTCAAACTTTCTTTTTAAAAGTTTCCCCTATAGACTCAAATCCCTGTGATTTATGAACAGACATAGCAAAGATGATTATAAGAGAGGATTTTCAACCCTATGGTGGACCCAGAAAAAGAAGTACAAATAGGAAACTGCATAAAAGTAATTCCCAGAACTCTAATTCTAACTGGTGTTTATTGCTTGAAAAAAAAAGACCAGTGTGTCACATGAAGTTTCATTCAACCTTTTAAGACCTGAGAAAAATGTTTTAGGAAAAAGAAAAAGGTTTTTCCACGTCTTTATATTGTTTAGAGCATTTAATATAATGTAATTTAATATATATATATATATATATATATATATATATATATATATATATATATATATATATATATATAATTTATAAGTTATGCTATACCATATGCTTTTTATTTTTTTTATTTAAAGATGATTTTCAAACTATGTTATAACAGAATGATTCAATATACCATTTTTATTTTGGCAAAATGTGTTTAAAATGTGATAAATGTGTTTTTTTCATTATATACACAATTTATCTATAAACTAAATCTAATTTGCATATTAATGTGTTTTTGGGGCAACATGTAATGAAAAAATAATATTTTAATAATTGACACGATTTTCTTAATGATATGTTATATTTCATAGAATGTTGAAATATAATTTCTTACCCTATTCATGTGTTACGTCTCCCAAAATGCTTAATAAACATGTTTTTAGTCCCGGTGTCCTACATGAAGACATGTATGAAATCAACGTCCCGTTTCATAACAGAAAGTCATATTTTGATATTGAACCCCATAACATTTTCCTGATATGTTGATTTATGACACACAATTTAAAAATTAGACAGATTTCAGTGATAATTATAAAATGTTATCATATTTTAATAAGAGTGTCACTATACTTTCAGACATTTTTGATGACCAAGGAGAGGGAATGGTCATGGTGAAACATCCAGTCATTTGGTATCTCTGAAAAGCCCTGAATGTGCTCTACAGGACATCCAGACTCTGGAATGTACAGTCTCAGAGAAATTCACTAAAATACAATGTCCTAAAATGAGGCTACAAGGGTCTTAAGAGGTTAAGCCACCTGGTCGGCTGAAACAAGACAGTGGACAGGTTCCAATCTTTTGCAAATCTTCATTCTAGTTTGTAGTCAATCAGTCTGAACTTTGTTGAAAATGAATGACCTTATTAATATGATGCTGGTGTGAGGATCTGATGATACCCAAATGCCAGCGACCAGAAGAGAGACAGTCACCGTTTGATCTGTAAGAAGGTCAAGTGAAAAGCAAAACAGCTAAGAAGCCTGAACTCATATGGCAATATGATTTTTATCAGTTTCCAGCAGGTCTGGATGGTGGAGTGGGTGGAGCGGAGTAGAGCAGCGCATGTTTTATTGCCTTTTGCACTCCCTGTAAATCATTGAGATTTTGTTTTCACTTGTTAGCCTTTTCCTCTGTTAAAATGAGATTATTTATAGCTGGCACTAAACCAGCACAGGGATATTTGAAGATCGGGGATGTTGTTATAAAATATGTCTTGTTAAGGATTGTGCTTGTGTTACTGAAGCTGCTCGGTTTAGGATTTTAACTTTGTGACTTCTGGCTAAATGTGCAACACCAACAAGTGTACTTTCACTGCAAATTACCAATATTTTTTTGTAAACATCTCAAAACAAGAAAAATTTGTCATGAGTAAAATTTTATTGAATTTTAAGGATTATAGTAAGACTTCAGAGAATGTATCAAGAAATAAGATTAATATCTTACCCCATTGTCAAACATAATTTTGTTAGATATGCAGTGTTTTTAAAAAAAGATAAAACTCTTTGCCAATAAGGAAAATAAATAATTTAATTCAAGATACATTTTCATACACCATTTTGGTTTTCTTGCAAATGTATGTATTTTATTTTTTTTAATTATGAGAATTTGATGTTTTGTACTGTTGCAATAATACAAATTTATCTTTAGGAGTGAATCATCAGTAAAAAAAAAAAAAAACAATAAAAAATAGCAGGTGGCTATTGATTTTTGACCAATGTCTTTTACAAAGTTGTGATCATTCAAGTTCATTCTTGCTTAAATGTGATTTAGCTAAAAGTCGAATTTGTGCACAATTCAAAAGAAGCAATCTTCACTGAACTTTTAATAAACCCAATGCATGAACACTGTCTGTTAGGAAAAAGCAATATGTTATGTCTGGGTGATCACACGCACTAAAAAAATGTTGGGGGTCACAACTGGGAGGCAGATTCTCTATATCCTTTTCATCTTCACATGCTGGGGGTCCATAATAATAGGAGACCTTGAAAAAGCTACCAACAAACGTCCTTTCACTCACAGCATCAGCCAGTATTTCAGTGTATTTTTTTGATACTTCTTCAAATTTCAGACAGAAATATAATATGTGAATCTTGGGATAGGAAAACCCCAGAGGTATGGGAAAAAAAATGGATAGCGACCAATTTACTCGTCACTTCCATTTGGAAATCCTTCAGAAAACAGCAGACAGCTACTCTGCGCTACTCAGTTACTTGTGAAGTATTAACTAAGTTGTTTTGCCAAGTGTCCATGGCTGAATAATTACTGCCATACTCATTGGAGTGTTACATTAAACCTCTGACAAGCGAATGAACGAAAGCCAAGAGAAATGGAAAATGTATTTCCGAAGAAAGCACTTCATCATGAATATGGTAGCAGGCTACTGCTTTAATTCCATTTATTCTGGGCAGAGGCACTAATGTTGATAGTACTTTTGGCAAGACAAAACGAAAAAAAGTCACATCTTGAAGAACTCTATATGGAAACGCAACATATTGATGCACCAAACCAATTTTATGCTTTTAATACAAATGTTCCTTGTCATCAAACTTCACACTTCTCAATATCAGTGGTGGGTGAAAGAAAGAGTTATCCATCTGTTGCATAAGATTTAGATGGAAAAAAAATCATATTTGAATGTTTCAGGAACACATCATCGAGTGCCATACTGCAAAGTGGTTGGCAAAATATTGACAGGAAGTTCCTTAGAAACAATACAGGTGTTGATGCATGATGAGCAATAAGACATTATTTGGGGTATAAATGTCATGATACACTCAGTCAATGCTTAGTTTAAAGCGAGTCTAAAGATTTGTGCCTGTCAGTTTAGAAAAAAACAAAATAATGTACTGCATTCAGGTACCCAACATCCCATCCCTCACACCCCCACTCTAGTGCTGATGACCTTTGACCTTGTCTGAAAAGACTGCTGTGGGAAAAGCATTGCGCACTTGGACACAGCACAGGTCCAGATTCCAAACAGGTGGTAGTCTCTCTGCTTAGCAACATTTGTTTTGGGGCTCTTTTGATGAGGTTATATGAAATAACGGCAGGAGGGAACTGTTCCCCGCCAGGTAACCAGGGGCAGTATATGGTGGGAATGTAACCAACTATATTAGACTGGTGTAACCATGCACTGAGTGGAGTGTAATGGCATGAGTGGTTAACCATTTATTGTCTTATGTGATCCAAGAAGTGAAATCCACAGCCGTGCTGTTATCACGGAGACATCGCCCTCTTTTGGCCAAAAGCTGCAAACACCATCACAACATCCTACACTGGACATCTTACACGTCCTCAAAGATTTTAATTTCTGGGATACTGAGTGGAACAGTCAAGGGGCCCTATCTTGCACCCAGCGCAATTGACTTTGTACACCGACGCATGTGTCATTCCTATTTTGCACCCGCGCAAAGCGCGCTTTTCCCTCCACAGAAGCACGTCGCTAAACTAGTGAATGAACTTGCGCTCCCTGGGCGGTTCAGCGCAAAAAAGGAGGCGTGTTCCGGCGCAAACGATCCCTGGTGCTATTTTGCTGTTCCATTACACAATTGCGCCACTGACCAGAAAAAACCTAGTCTAAAGTCAGTGGCGCGTTGCGCGTTGTTCATTATGCTATTTTAAGGGCGCATGCTTGACCATAATGTATAGCGTGCACAACGCGCATACACTTTGCTCATGTAATCTACACAGATGCAACAGTTATTTTTGCAAATCATAAATTGTTACACTAAAAAAATATTAACACATGAGATGACGGAAATCATTGTGGTGTGACACGAAGATGTGAAAAAAATAGGCATAAAACTAGCTCACAAATTATTCAGGCTAATTATTCTCCCATCCCCATACAACACAACTTCTCTGTCTTTCACTGCTCTTACAAGAACATCAGTCTCCTCGGCTGTGAACCGCTCCTGGCGTGCGCCTGGTAAATACGCCATAATAATAGCAATCCATAATGGAACTTGCGCACCTGCTTTTAAAGGGAATGTTGGATGACGCTCTGATTGGTTTATTTCACGTTACGCCCAAACCACACCTATGAATAATGAAGCTACTTCAGACCAACCCATTTTAGATTTGCGCCGGGCGCAAGAGCCATTTATCCCGCCGGGAAAATAGCAACAGCGCCGAGACCCGCCCACAAAGTTACTTGCGCTTCGCGCTTTGACACTTGCGTTTCAGATCGTTAAAATAGGGCCCAAGAAGTTACATCAAGTTAAAATAAGCTTTTGTGCATTTAAGTGAACTCTATTGATTTTCAGATAGTTCTTCCACATATTCAGTAAAGTCAAATGAGATTATATCCAGACCCTCTGGTGACATAAGTGTTTGAGAGAGGTGAGGCATAGAGGACCTACAATAACGTATGGTATTTGAAAAAAAAAAATGTAAATAAATTCTCTAAAGAGAGAAGAGTGAATGACTATTTTTCTTTGAAGACTACACTCTTAAAAATAAAGGTGCTTCACGATGTCATAGAATAAGCTTTTTGACTAAATGGTTCCATAAAAAACCTGTCACAAAAGGTTCTGTGTGGTGAAAGAAGATTCTTCAGATTATAAAAAGATAAGACAGAGATGGTTCTTTAAAAAAAAACCTTTGACTGAATGTGTTTTTGTGGAACCAAAAATAGTTCTTCTATGGCATCGCTTGAAGAACCTTTTAGAGCACCTTTATTTTTAAGAGTGCACATAGAAAATAACTACCAAAATAAATGTTGGTAACTGCAGCTTGACTAAAAGTAATGACTTAAAGTATACAAAAATGCTGGGTTTCAACTTTCAGGCTGGCTTCTTCACTCGTAACATCAAGTTCAGCTTTACAGCGCAGCTATTTTCCAAGTGCCATCATATACTACCATCTGACATCACAGAAAGCCTTTCTTGTGCTTTAACTCTACTATATGCTTCAGAATGTCATTTTTTTTACAAAAGTGACAACTGACCATTGACAAAGGACCCTTTGATAACATTCTGACACTGGATGATTGAGGAGTCAAACTTCACTCTGGACTCCATCCTGATAAATCCATCAAAGTTTCCATCTCTAATTATGTCATCACTCATGGAAGCTGACTGAGCCAAATAATACACAGAGGTGTGCAGGCCAACTGGAATAGATGCTTCAATCCTGTAGTTGGCCCTAACACTGATTTTATCAGTCATACTCATAGTTTTGAAGACACTCAGGCTGGCATCAAGTAAACAATGACTGATAGATCCATTTACAAGGTGAAACATAGAGTCAGAGACGTTTGGATCCATATGCAGTGGTTTAATAAAGAGAATGGTCAAACAGGCAATGATCAGAGAAAAAAGCATCAGGGATGTCAGGGATATCCAGAATCAGCAACAGTAACAAGCAGAGGTCGGGGCAGGCAGCAGAGAATAAAAGTCGATATAAACAATCCAAGATCAGACACGGAGGGAACAAACACAGGGAAAATGCTTGGAAATGCCAAACAAAACTAAACAAGACTTCGTCCTGTTAGAGAGTCCAAACACAGTTTATATAGGGGAGTGGTAATGAGGAACTCCTGGTAGTGATTAACCCTAAACACGGGATTCTGGGAAATGGAGTTGGAAATGGGTCCTGAGTGAGTCCGGAGTGCCTTCTACTGAAGTTCATGGGCACTCCAGCTGACGATCGTGACACTAGGTACTTCAAAGTATCATCAACTGTACCAGTGATCATGCCCGTACCTACGTGAAAAATCTATATTTTGATGTTAGTGAAGTAAAACGAATTCCAATAAACTGAAGATTAAGATTAATCTACAAAGATGATTGCCATTATGAGAATTATCTTTGTAGATTAGCTTAATATGATTTTGACTTGAATCCCTTCAATTTTGTATGACAGGGGTATCATGGGGCAGCTGGCCATCATTTTGTACTTAGCAATGTAACTGGGAACATAACGGTGTTGTTTCCTATTAAGATAGAGCCCTCCCAGTCATAAACATTGCTGTTCATCTTGATAGACACTTCTGTTACATTTAACATAGGTAAGAAGAAGCCTAAAGCTCTGGGAATTGTAAATGATAGTAACTTGAAATTGTTCTCAGGAATATCCAGGCTTATGAGGGGAATTTTAAGTGTGTGTGAGCGTGAGGGTGGGAGCGATGTTGAGTTCAGCAGATGACATTCCTCAGAGAAGAGGAAGTGAAATGGAGAGTCTGCCTTTGTTGAACTGGTACCTCATCAAAGCATCACTGAACATAAAAAGAGAGCAAAGTTTATAGTCAATATCAATGTATATAATATACTTATAAATAAAGATTCCCGGTCTAAACTTTGAACACACATCACTGTATTCTCATTATATTACATAAAATGTTAAAATGGCTTGTCTTTTGTGACAACATGCCCCAGTAATCATCTACATATGCCCTGGGACAAAGTTCTCATGTGACACCTAGACCTAGTCTTCCCTGTATCTAATGAGGTTTTTTTTTTTTTTATAACAAAAAGTTCTTAGAATATCACTCACGATTTAAGATCTAATTTGTCTGGCAAAGATGGCATAGTGAGCACTGGTGTGCTTCTTTTGCTCCTCTCTAGGTTCACAAATGTATACTGCCTGCTGCTAATTTACCCAGCCAAATATTCACTGCCTATGGACAAAGGGTCAAATTATGAAATGTTAATTTTCAACAATGCCATTCAAAAATGTCAATAAAAATGGCAAAAGACATGTAATTTAGATGAATCTCAAACATGATTTTATGCACTTACCTCTAAACCTTTTGAAACAATCTGACAAAGTTTTACATCAGTCTTAGTGACTTTCTGTTCAAGGACATCATAAATACTTGCCTGACACTAGCTATGGTATTCTTCCATATTTGAAAAATGTTTATCAACTTCATTTAACTTAATTTAAAGGTAAATCCTTTAACACAGGGATAACACAATAATAATAAATAAAAATAAAATAAAATAATAAACACATGCCATAAAACCTGATTGACAGATCTAATCAATACATCAATTAAGGCAGAGTGGAGTATATAGGAGTCCAAGCTGATATGTTAAACACCTAAAGTAACTTTCATATAGTTTTTTATTTAAGACTGTTGTGTATATTCACAATCACTGTGACAGTGAGGTACAAAGTTACCACTTTAAAACTACAAATCAAATCAAAACAAAGTATTTTATATAAAACAAAACAAATAGCAACTTTTTATGTCACAATGCATATAATGTATTTGGTATTTGTGCACTTGCAAATAAAATGTAGTTTGCATAAAAATATTTGATGTTTTTTACCACTGATGTTTGTATTAAAACAAAAGTATATATATATATATATATATATATATATATATATATATATATATATATATATATATATATATATATATATATATATATATAAATGCAACAAGATGTAAAATGCAACAAGATGTATTTAAAATACAACAAGATGTATTTCACATCAAAACCTACAATTAAATAATCTAACCAAAAAATAAACTCCATGCCTCTCACACACTAAAATTTACAACTCAAGCTGAACTTTGTCCAAGTTCTTCAGTTGAAGTCATCAGATATGTAGCTATATGTAATGGAATAAGACAGTAGCATTATAGCATAACACTTAGTGAATACCAGTTTCAAAAAGAAAAGTGATAGGCTACTAAAACCAGTCTAAACAGATAACATCAGGTTTGTAATAATGGCTGCATATCTAGCGATTCTGTCAAAGTAATTAGCCCGCAGTGCCCCGCACCTACCTGCGCATGCGCCTAACTATTCCGGTCGAAGTTTCGTTTCGTGAACTTCGCACCTGACACATTCAGATGATTCCAATGGACAGCGTACTTTAATGCAAATAAGATGTATCGAAAACGCGTCGAATTCAAGCAGGAAAAGAAGAACAAATCTAAAACAGTTCACACTGACGACGATCAAGCAACTGAGGAAGAAATCAATGTTCAGGACGAGCCGCATATGCTGGACTCATCGAAGCGGGTGAACGAGAAAAAGAAGTCCGCCAAACAAGCGCACATCGCTTTTCTACCTGAGAAATACCAACCGCTGGTTGAGGACGATACTGACCCACCACGAGATGACCATATAAAGAAAAAACACACGACAAATATAAAAAATTAAGAAAAGTACGTGATTAACTTTGAAAGTTTCTTGTTTGTCTGATCCTGATTATTTACACGGTAAATATATTAGCTGACACATGCTGTCTGAGTAACGCAGAAACAATTATTTAATATAAACAGCTCTGACAGAAACATTATAGTGGATTTGTAAATCAACAACAAATTATTTGATAAATGTATTTTTCTATAGAATTTCACAGCTGGTTTTGGGTAGCCTATGATGTTTAATTAAAATTCTAAAATATGTAACGTAAACAGACCAATTAATTCTTATTTTATTTTATTATATATTCGCTATTTTAAACTATTTAATTGTTTTCTCAACAACTAGTTTTTATTTTATTTACTGTTCTTATTCAAGATCATGAACGTTATTACTTTACCACGGACATTTTTAATCTATTAAAATAAACTATTTTAACCATAGGTTCTCTTTAATAATAATAACCTTTAAAAACAAGCTGCTTCATCATGGGGGACTCTGCATATTGTTAATACAACTGTATTATGTTGATAGTCTTTTTCAGTTACACTTGATAGTCCACTTCAGACATTCTACTGAGTAACTTTGCAACTACATGTCAGCGAACTCAGAGTTTTAGTAGATATAAGCAGACCATCTACTAACACTCAAATGATTGGTAGTTTGCATGTAGTGCAAAGTTACTGAGAATGTCTAAAGTGGACCATAAATAAAGTGTTACCTAATATTCATTCATCTTTGTTTTTTTCCAGAATATGGGGAAAGCTCTCCGTTACAGCTGGGAGTGTCTGGTGGTTGGACTGCAGAATTTAAGCACAGCCTATTCTATGCCGCTGGGTGCCACTGCCACAATAGTGCCAGACATCCACAGAGCCAGAGCTCAAGTCTGACATGTGACTCAAGATGAGCCGGTTACATCAGAGGAGTACAGTGATTAATGTTGGAGCTCTATTTTTACTACAGCCACTACAGGAACTTTAATATCAATAGTGTGCAACAGGCGTATTTTTATTTATGTGACACTGTTGTCGAGAGAGAAATACATGGAGGAGACTAAACGTGGAGTGTTCTCCATGAGAAGACAGATGTAGGGAGTGAATAGGGATGTTGAACAGGCAGAACGAAGCGTGTTATGAAAGTACATTACCAGAAGCTATATTGTTTCTAAAAATTTAATTACTCTTTTGAATGTTAGAAATACATTTTATGTGCACACTGTAAATGTGATTAAGAAGCACAGTTCGCACTATTCTACACTGAAAAAATAGTTTCATTCATCCAAATAAAAAAAAAAAATGAGGGTAATGATTCACATCTATATTTTATAACTTGAACCAATGCAAAATAAATAACTTGCCCTAAACAATATAAGATATAGATTTAAACAAAACAAAGTTCTCATTTAAGAAAATAATTTGTATAGTTTTTATAGACATAGAAAATATTATTTTTTACTTTTATTGTTACCCAAAACATTTTTAATTGGATGAATGAAAACATTTTCAGTGTTATTTCCAAGTTAAATCTATATCAGTTTATTTATTTATTTTTCCAATTTTTTAAACTAGAAAATTAAGAAAAAAGCAAACAAATAAAGGAACATTCATGCAATTTTCTGTTTTATTTTAATTACATTCCAAATTTAATTTAAAAACGCAACATAACGATGAATGAATTTTTATCTGAAAACATTTCCCCATAAAACATGAACTAGTGTAACAAACTAACATAAAACAGTTTATCTCAGGCATCAAAACTACTGAATTTTAGGTGCTAACTCACCTTTTCCGAGGTTGAGCATTACCTGCTGATTGACACAAATTTGTCTGAGGCCTGAGATCGATCGGATCATCCATTACAAAGTGTTCTTCCAATGATTCCCACTCTAGATGGGTTAGATGTGGACTTGCTTGATCAACACTGAGAATTCTTACTGAAGTCTGTCTTGTTAGCTGCATCCAAACAGAGGAAGAAACAGATTGATGAAGACATTACTGTATCAAGCCATGCTGTTGTCAAATACTCAAGATCATATGCTGTGTTCACACTATGTTCTACTTCAAGCTGCTGTTCATGTCCTTGGACCAGTAACTGTGCGTTTCTATGGCAACACTATCGACGCCTAAATTAATCTGCAGCAGTCAGGTACAGTCACGTGATACAAGTAGAAACTCACCGAAAATTCCAAGATTACAGATGGTAATTATGAGTTCTACAAGGACTTGAATTCTTTTTCCAAGTTGGAATCTTGTAATTATGGCAAATTCAACAAGAGATGAATGCACTTACACATACCTGGTTTACTGTAAAAAATGGGTGGTGATGTGGGTGATGTCAGGCTTGTCATTGACAACTTTTCTTTGAAGATCAAACATTAAAGTTACAGTCTATATAGTGGCATCTGACTTCGGGTTGAACATTTAATAGTGCCGTGTACCTGTCGATAAAGTGATCCTCCTCAGTTCAGTTTTCAGTTAACCCATGACATACAGATGATCTGGAGTTCTGCTGTGAGGTGGCATACGTGTACATTTTAGTGCATAAAGTAATTTAAATGTATGTACATTCCTGATGTGAACAACGAAATTGATTCATTCTTGTATAACTTCCATGTTTGAACATAGAGACAGTGTTTCACAGACAGGGCTTAGCTTAAGCCAGGACTAGGCTAAATCAGGATATTTAAATACCGGTAACTTACTGGTGTGCATCTTGAGACACGACAATGGCACTGGCATATTTTAAGATGTTCCAGTACAAGATATTTTCAGTTAAGAACATCAAACAATGGTAAATTAAATTGAAAGACAAATTATTAATTGGATGAGGTACTGCTTTACATAGTTTACACTTGTTTTGTAATCATACCTATGAACAAATTGTTTTATTTAACAAGATTTAGACATTGAAATGAACAAAAAGTATCATTAAATGTGTAAATTAATGTATTCAGCCTAGTGCAAATGAATTAAAAGAATAAATAAAGACTTGAAATGCTTGCTCAATGCTAAAACAATTTCAAGTTTGAAATTAACTTTAATTTGTTCACCAATAGATGTCAGCATTGTGTAGGACAAAACAAATGACTATATGGAAAATAATGTGCACTTGCATGATATAAATAAATGTCTAATGTATATTATAATACATTAATGAATGAATAAAAAATACATTATTTAAATGTACTGATGATAAAAAACCTAATTTAAAGTTAATCATTAATAATAATAATAATAATAATAATGTGTATTTTATTTTATCCTATTTTATTTTATCAAGAGGGCTCTGTGCAGCAAGGTTGAGCTAAAAATCCAGATACACAATCAAGATAAGGATGCAGAGAACCAAATGCAGTTATTTGTAACTTTCCCACACACAATTCTCTCCCTGTTTTGTTTGATGTTTTCTGGGTTGTTCCTATTTTATTAATTCATTAGTTAATCCTCATCACCATGCCATGGATTTCCCCACAGGTTCATTTCCAGTCATTTCATCATTACCTCAGATTCAGCACTTACATAACACACCTCTTTACGTTCATGTTTCAGGTCAACACACATACTGTAGCCAACAGGCGCATTGATGGAGTGGAATGAGCGTGACAAAGTCAGTGTATATTAACTATATTCACTGCAACATACCGCATAGTGCTCTAATGTAAGTCTACGCATGGAAAGCCACCAGATAAGTTCTAGTCATTTGTAAAGTGAATTCAATATCTACACCACTGTTGTTTAACAAAGGGAGGGGTGGTAAAAGTCAGCCAACAAGATGGCCATCAGAAAGGAGGGGAGCAGCTGTTACAAAGATAAGGATGTTTAAGACTTTCTTCTTCTTTTTTTTATCAGAGGGCGTTGGACAGGGATGCATGGCTGAAATGTGATCTATGGGCCAAAGGAGATTAAAGGTTCATGGATGTATTCAGCTAGCACTCTCCTCCTTACAGGTGCTATGGTAGAACTTGACTTAATAGGTGGGCTGTGATCACTTAGTTACGAGATAAGAAAATGCTCTTGTCAGGAGACACCAGGTCATACTGCAGTACATGAAGCAAAGAAATTTACATTTTATATTTTTATCTACAGACCTAATAATAATGCAGTCATCACTTAATAATCTGAAAAAGTCATAACAAAGAAGCACAAAGATTTGACATTAACAGACATTATATTGAACTCTTTTCATCTTCTATACTCATATTCATCTGGGAGGCAACATCTTGCCACCAAGAATATATCAGCAGTAATTTGAACTTAATATTAAATGCAAACTTTTAATCACATAACCTTAATGTCATAAGATTTTTTAATTATTTGTTTAGTGTTATATTATTTATGTCCTTTTACATTACATACTAAATTTTTATGATTGTAATTTTTGTTAAGCTGAACTTAATTTTACACACTTGATAATTTAGTAAAAAAAATATAGTTAAAAAAAACACTACAAAAACATTTGAACAAATCTGTTTTTGTTCCCTAAAGCAACTTACTGACGAAGGCAGATTTGTTATAATCAATTATATTCTGATTATAATAATATTTTTCACTTTGATCTTATCAGGTTCCCATTAACATTAATTGTCAAACTAAATCAAGTCAACATCAAAGAAAAAAAGTTTTAAAAGTTTAAAAGTATTACACACAGCTTTCTGTTGTCTTTCCATTATTTATTAGACCTCCCAAAAGCTGAGTTTAGAAAGCTGAATCCAATTAAAAGACATGATGCACTGATGTTGTCAGATAAATGTGGTATTTACTTCTAGCCCACTATATTAATTTTCAGTTACTGTCAGTTTGTATCATTTAATAAATTTAAGTTTTTATCAGGGATAAAACCAAAAGTCCTGTGGTCAATGATGAGCATGCTATCTGATAAAAAATAAATTAATTAATTAAAAGACAGCTGAGAAATTATTAGAAGCAGAAGGATGCAATTATTAAAATCTGCCATTCGGTCTTTCCACAGTTTACCCTTCTACTGGTCAGCCTGGACTTACGTGGGTTAACATTCGTCATGCATTTACTGGAAGACAACAAAAGGATGCAGTGACTTCATCATCTACATATTCTGCCTTTGTCAATAAATATACTAGGTGCAAATAAAAATTCAGAAATCTTTCCGCCACTTGAAGACATTGACAGATTGTGTTTCATAAAGTCACAATCAAACAAAGACAGACTGACTCCATTCCAATAATAACATCTGACCTATGAAGAGAAAAATGGATCAGCAGCCTGGTAGAAGATGCACAGAAGGCCTAGGTAGCCTCAGATAGAAATTTGAAATACTGCATGTTCCAACTTATTGCTACAGAAAAGTCTTAAGCAGCCTGATTTGGACAACAGGATATAACTGGCAAAACTGAATATTTTAATAATTCAAAATGGAAGATTTTAATAATTAATGTTCAGAAAAACTGTTATTTCTTTGCCTTATTAAATCTATGAAACAAAAAATATATAATATTATTATATAAAGACTGTAAAAAGATTTAAATGTAAATTATTTTTTTGTAATAAACACCTTCCAGTTACTTGCGGATAAAGTAAAATATCTAATAATATGATATGATATTATATGATCTGATACGATGCATAAAGACTTTCTGCAACTGTGCTCTGCTCTTACTTCTCTCATTCATAAACTCATTCAATACATTAAAATAATGCCTTATCTTTTTTTTCCTCATCAAAAGGGCCAATCAAACCAATATCAAACTAAAAGCAGATGTAAAACAATAAATCTTTCATTTCTCTTACTGCTTCAGTTTTACATAAAGCAAATTAGATTGCTATTTATTATTTTAGATGATCCTTTTATCCAAAGTATGTTATTCTACCTAGTTGGGTTGTCTTTAATTGAGTGTGCATTTAAACCACAGAGCTTAATAATATCCAGAATACCTTGAGTTTAAACATATATTTCTGGTTTGGTAACAATTCAGATGTTGTGCAGCTACAAAAGATATTGTGTGTTTGTGTTAGATTAATCACAATTCATTCACATTGAAGATTACCATATTAACAGAGAGCCCAGGACTTAAAAATCTGTTTTCAATTTAATGCTGTGTATAAATGGAAATCTCTTGACCTGGTTCATTGATCATGGGTGGATGGTGCAGGGGCTCCTATCACGGAGGTCTCTGCTCCGGCTGGCTGAGTCACTGCTTCAGGCACCTTATTAATCAAACTACGCCTACACTATCTCCAGCCCTCTGATACATCACTCTCTACAACTGACATTTAACTATCCGACCACCAATCAAGAGCGCTGCTATTTAACCCAGCCCAATTTAACCTCGGCATTTGGGCTCTTGACTATGAGACATTTTTAATGGTATGATTATAATACAAAGTTTGAAATGTTTAAGAAGATATGGAGTTAGAAAAAGAGAAACGTTTCATTCTTGTTCCATCATTTAGTAGCATAATTAGGAAGTATGCTACCAAGCAGTTCAAAGTTAAGATTTGTATTTTTTTAAATAGTCAAGACTGCATTTATTTGATCCAAACATTAAAACGGTAATACTGTGACAATTTAAAATAACTGTTTTCTGTTTTAATTTATTATAAAATGTTATTTATTCCTGTGATGATCAAGCTGAATTTTCAGCAGCCGTTTCTATTTATTATTATCAGCGTTGAAAACAGTTGAGCTGTTTACTATTGTTGTAGAAACCTGATACATTTTGTTCAGGATTCTCTGATGAAAAGAAACATATTTTTACTATCACTTTTGATGAATTGAATACATCTTTGCTGAATAAAAGTTAAACATAAAAAAGTACTGAACACAAACATTTGTATGGTATGTATACAGCACTTTTTGTTCATACAGTAGATCATGCAGCTTAGATCCTTTGCAGCTTATAAACGTCAATTACATAGACTACGTATGAATTCAGGAATGTTAGATTATGCTCAGTGAACTGTGAGGTATGCCAGCATACATGTGTGAATTATTGCTTAATGTGTAGATAACTGGGATCTGATAATGATTCAATACTCAGTTTAGGCCAAAAAACGTGCATCTGGGTCTAGCTGAAGAATTGTTAGACAGTGTAATAAGTATCATCAGAACAACTTTGCCTGTATGATTAGAAATGTATTCTTCCTGGGTTTTTTTCCCCCTATCTAGAAATATCTGTTGACAATGCATTAGCAGTTTTGCAATTAAAGGAAGTCCATGTAGGAGTCTTTTAATTGATGAAATTGTGGGTTGTCAGCTTGATTAGCTTATCCACAAACTCATGTTGGCCAAAAATCCACATCTCCTTGTCCCACAGGAACATTTTGTTGCTCAAACATGATTAAAACTGACTTAAATGTTTCTCCTCATATTCCTAAAGATAAAGGTAATGAGAGACATTCACTCTAAAAAAAAACAAGGTACATAAGTTGTTACTGTCCCCTTAAAAAACGTACATCTTTGTACCTTATTTACCCCTAAAGGGTGCATATTGGTATCTTAAAGGTACATACTAATATCTAAAGTGTACATTATATATAAATGGTAAATAATAGCAATTTTTGAAATGGTTCAATCCCAATGACAGCTTTTTCACCATTTTTTTCAGTGTACAGTAAATTATCAAATTAATGTGGAAGCTCTGATAACTTGGTATTAGTATATTTGCAAATCATAGTTATTGTGTGTGTGTGTTTGTGTGTGTGTGTGTGTGTGTGTTAAAATCTAAACTGAAGCCTTTTTTCCTTTTAACAATTGTTTTTAAACAAGTCTGTTCAGCTCACCAAGCATTTATTTATAGTAATGTAATAGTGTAATGTAATATATGTAATACTGTGATTAAAAGTTACTTTTAAATTGTAATATATATATATATATATATATATATATATATATATATATATATATATATATATATTACAATTTAAAAGTAACTTTTCTGTTCTAATATATTAAAATGTAATTTATTCCTATGAATTTTCAGCAGTCATTACATTCAGCAGTCTTTAGTGTCACGTGATCTAATATGATTTAAGCTGATTTAATATGTTAATACGTCCAGAATAACAGCATTTATTTGCCACTTTTGATCAGTTTAATGCAACCTTGCTGAATAAATGTATTTATTAAAAAAATACAAATAATAATTCTTATTTAAAACAGTAGTGTAGTATTCACACCCTGCCAGTAATCTTCATTGGCATTTTCAGTTGTGAAGGCATAGATAATAAAGAAGACAAAAACAAAATAGCACAGTACATTATTTCATAATCAAGACAAGAGCAGTTGCAAGTGTGTGTTAAGTGCCAGCACACTACACGCTCAACTGCTTAGATAAATATGTAGCACTGGGCTGTTAAAGCTGAAGAGAAGACTTGAGAGGGTTAAATAAATACAAATATATAATATTACACACACTACACAGTCAAAAGTCAGGCTTTGTTTTTGCCCGACGTCTGAGCAGCTGCTAAGTGATGATATGGGGCAGTAAGTTACACCTGCTATAGCAGCCAAAAAGTGTGCCTGTCTTATAAACTACAGACACACTCCCCAAAAAGGAGTCATCAGGCCTGGGTGACCATGTGGAATCCTGAATTGTGCAATTTTGTTCACAGAGGTTATATTAGGATACAGAACAACAAACGATAGCTTGCCAAAACCAATAAACACATGCCAGAGCATAACAACATGATTTCATACAGACAACATGGCAATACAATAACCTCAGTTTGAGAAATAAACCATTGGTTTATATTTACTCAAGTTCTTTCTAAACATTTTCTGGCTGATTTGCTAATGTTTTACCCAGAGGAAAATCTTAATGAGCTTTGTTTAATCTTGGTTAATTCTCTTATTTGCCATGATAAGAAACATGCAGTTAATAGATGTTATACATGCACCGAGTTTGAAAGAGGAGCATCTGAGAAGTTAGCAATTAATTGAAATTTAACTACTGTTTACACTTCAGTAAGAATCCCAGCTTTGAAAGAGCATCCTCTGAGCAATAACTTCTTTCCTTTGGGTTGCTTTGAATGTGAAATACACAGAATGTCTTATATTTTTCTTCAGCTTCTTTTTCACGGCTCAGAGGTTCAGAGAGACTCAAGAATGACGAGAACCTCCCTAAATTAATGTATCTTACAAATCTTTATTTATTTGTAAGTCAGATATGGTATAAAAAAAATTTTCAATGAACATTCAGGAAATTATAAAACACCAAATATGAATTTATATTTTTTTGTAAGATTTCATAACGTGAAACGATGAGCCTGGGAAAGGGTTAGTCAAGGATCTAGTGCCAGCTACATTAGTTACATTGTGTACAGGAATCCCTATGAAACATATTATAATTAGCTACTATTAGTACATTTACACACAGTATTGTTTAAAATAATAGCAGTACAATGTGACTAACCAGAATAATCAAGGTTTTTAGTATATTTTTTATTGCTACGTGGCAAACAAGTTACCAGTAGGTTCAGTAGATTGTCAGAAAACAAACAAGACCCAGCATTCATGATATGCACGCTCTTAAGGCTGTGCAATTGGGCAATTAGTTGAAAGGGGTGTGTTCAAAAAAATAGCAGTGTCTACCTTTGACTGTACAAACTCAAAACTATTTTGTACAAACATTTTTTTTTTCTGGGATTTAGCAATCCTGTGAATCACTAAACTAATATTTAGTTGTATGACCACAGTTTTTTAAAACTGCTTGACATCTGTGTGGCATGGAGTCAACCAACTTGTGGCACCTCTCAGCTGTTATTCCACTCCATGATTCTTTAACAACATTCCACAATTCATTCACATTTCTTGGTTTTGCTTCAGAAACAGCATTTTTGATATCACCCCACAAGTTCTCAATTGGATTAAGGTCTGGAGATTGGGCTGGCCACTCCATAACATTAATTTTGTTGGTTTGGAACCAAGACTTTGCCCGTTTACTAGTGTGTTTTGGGTCATTGACTTGTTGAAACAACCATTTCAAGGGCATGTCCTCTTCAGCATAGGGCAACATGACCTCTTCAAGTATTTTAACATATGCAAACTGATCCATGATCCCTGGTATGCGATAAATAGGCCCAACACCATAGTAGGAGAAACATGCCCATATCATGATGCTTGCACCTCCATGCTTCACTGTCTTCACTGTGTACTGTGGCTTGAATTCAGAGTTTGGGGGTCGTCTCACAAACTGCCTGTGGCCCTTGGACCCAAAAAGAACAATTTTACTCTCATCAGTCCACAAAATGTTCCTCCATTTCTCTTTAGGCCAGTTGATGTGTTCTTTGGCAAATTGTAACCTCTTCTGCATATGCCTTTTTTTTAACAGAGGGACTTTGCGGGGGATTCTTGAAAATAGATTAGCTTCACAGAGACGTCTTCTAACTGTCACAGTACTTACAGGTAACTCCAGACTGTCTTTGATCATCCTGGAGGTGATCATTGGCTGAGCCTTTGCCATTCTGGTTATTCTTCTATCCATTTTGATGGTTGTCTTCCATTTTCTTCCACGTCTCTCTGGTTTTGCTCTCCATTTTAAGGCATTGGAGATCATTTTAGCTGAACAGCCTATCATTTTTTGCACCTCTTTATAGGTTTTCCCCTCTCTAATCAACTTTTTAATCAAAGTACGCTGTTCTTCTGAACAATGTCTTGAACGGCCCATTTTCCTCAGCTTTCAAATGCATGTTCAACAAGTGTTGGCTTCATCCTTAAATAGGGGCCACCTGATTCACACCTGTTTCTTCACAAAATTGATGACCTCAGTGATTGAATGCCACACTGCTATTTTTTTGAACACACCCCTTTCAACTAATTCAACTAATTGCCCAATTGCACAGCCTTAAGAGCGTGCATATCATGAATGCTGGGTCTCATTTGTTTTCTGAGAATCTACTGAACCTACTGGTAACTTGTTTGCCACGTAGCAATAAAAAAATATACAAAAAACCTTGATTATTCTGGTTAGTCACATTGTACTGCTATTATTTTGAACAATACTGTAAGGCTTTATGAATTAATTTCTTTTTAAGAGGCCACAGAAATATAACGTGCCATATTCGACATTAAAATATTTGATTGTATTTCAGTAGGTTAGTAGTAGTTTTGAGGGTGGGCATTTTAGCATTCACATTTTATAAGCGATTTTCTCATGATTCATGGTTAATTATGAATAGTGCATTGAGTTTTAGTCAAAAACTCAAAATAGTAAAATAACAGAAAGTAAATAATAACAGCTGCAAAACACTAGACATTACATTAAAAAACACCTCAATCCTTTGTAATACTGTCTGATCCAAATTTTCAATATATGTAAAATGCGTAAACTTCTAATTTTTGCCAATGAAATAAAAATTGTTTTAAAAGACCTGACTATATGAAGTAAACAGAGGGTTTCTCTGTCTAATTTGCCTTGCAGCTTGATGTTCCTTTGCTTTGATCTCAGAGCAAGAGGGATTCCCTCATGTTCAAAGCGACAGTAATTGCAGATTGGGGACAGCTGAGATCTGAGGTGTGATTGTGACAAAATAAACCCACGTTAACTTGTCCCACAGGTGGAGATATTCAAAAGCAGTGTGACACACAGCCCACTCTCTCAACACAACCACCCTCTCAGTAAAAGTAATTTAAGTTCCATAAATAAAGTGAGTTTTACCCAACTACTGTACATATTTGCATTTCTGTTTTGGCCGTAGATAAACACAGCTGTGCTGACACATTAGTCAACTGCAAGATTGTAAATGTGACATTTTTATCCAACAATTAAATAAACAAAAGGTAATGTTGAGAAACTTACATTTTAGATTTTTTTTTTCTAGTTACTGTTTTTGTTCCCCAAAAGAAATTAGTTCCAAACAAAGCCACCGCTGAATTTAATCGTGTGTATCTCCAAGCAACATAGAGTGGTTTTGTTCTTGAATGATTCAACATTTTGAAAGAATCAGTTTAACGAATGTGTCAATGATTTCATAAAGACACATTAGCTGTGCTTGAAATCACATACTTCCCTACTATACAGGTCCTTCTCCAAAAATTAGCATATTGTGATAAAGTTCCTTATTTTCCATAATGTAATGATAAAAATTAAACTTTCATATATTTTAGATTCATTGCACACCAACTGAAATATTTCAGGTCTTTTATTGTTTTAATACTGATGATTTGGGCATAAAGCTCATGAAAACCCAAAATTCCTATCTCAAAAAATTTGCATATCATGAAAAGGTTCTCTAAACAAGCTATTAACCTAATCATCTGAATCAACTAATTAACTCTAAACACCTGCAAAAGATTCCTGAGGCTTTTAAAAACTCCCAGCCTGGTTCATTACTCAAAACCGCAATCATGGGTAAGACTGCCGACCTGACTGCTGTCCAGAAGGCCATCCTTGACACCCTCAAGCGAGAGGGTAAGACACAGAAAGACATTTCTGAACGAATAGGCTGTTGTCAGAGTGCTGTATCAAGGCACCTCAGTGGGAAGTCTGTGGGAAGGAAAAAGTGTGGCAAAAAACGCTGCACAATGAGAAGAGGTGACCGGACCCTGAGGAAGATTGTGGAGAAGGACCGATTCCAGACCTTGGGGGACCTGCGGAAGCAGTGGACTGAGTCTGGAGTAGAAACATCCAGAGCCACCGTGCACAGGCGTGTGCAGGAAATGGGCTACAGAGAAGCAGCACTGGACTTTTGCTCAGTGGTCCAAAGTACTTTTTTTTTGGATAAAAGCAAATTTTGCATGTCATTGGGAAATCAAGGTGCCAGAGTCTGGAGGAAGACTGGGGAGAAGGAAATGCCAAAATGCCTGAAGTCCAGTGTCAAGTACCCACAGTCAGTGATGGTCTGGGGTGCCATGTCAGCTGCTGGTGTTGGTTCACTGTGTTTTATCAAGGGCAGGGTCAATGCAGCTAGCTATCAGGAGATTTTGGAGCACTTCATGCTTCCATCTGCTGAAAAGCTTTATGGAGATGAAGATTTCGTTTTTCAGCACGACCTGGCACCTGCTCACAGTGCCAAAACCACTGGTAAATGGTTTACTGACCATGGTATTACTGTGCTCAATTGGCCTGCCACCTCTCCTGACCTGAACCCCATAGAGAATCTGTGAACTGTGAAGAGAAAGTTGAGAGACGCAAGACCCAACACTCTGAATGAGCTTAAGGCCGCTATCGAAGCATCCTGGGCCTCCATAACACCTCAGCAGTGCCACAGGCTGATTGCCTCCATGCCACGCCGCATTGAAGCAGTCATTTCTGCAAAAGGATTCCCGACCAAGTATTGAGTGCATAACTGAACATAATTATTTGAAGGTTGACTTTTTTTGTATTAAAAACACTTTTCTTTTATTGGTCGGATTAAATATGCTAATTTTTTGAGACAGGCATTTTGGGTTTTCATGAGCTGTATGCCAAAATCATCAGTATTAAAACAATAAAAGACCTGAAATATTTCAGTTGGTGTGCAATGAATCTAAAATATATGAAAGTTTTATTTTTATCATTACATTATGGAAAATAATGAACTTTATCACAATATGCAATTTTTTTGAGTAGGACCTGTATACAGTAGTGAAAATATGTGAAAAACAGTATGTGAGACAAGTAGTATGTCCAAATTCATAGTATTGGATAAACAGTAGGCGAGAATTTGTAAACAGCCGTTATGTCCTCTTAGAGCTACTTACTTCAGTTACACACAGACAAGCAGAGATTTGAACAATGAGTGCAATGCAGCAAGCAACACATTCTGGAGGGTAAAGTATTTCATGTCTTCTCTGCGTTGTGGAATTATTTTGCCTTACATAAACTTTCAGAGCCACACCACCAGGAGCTGGTTCAAAATCTAATGAATCATTTTCAGCCTCTTCTTGGCTGCAAGGAAACTCTTCCAAGGCATAATTTCTGAGTGGTATATAGTAAAAATTCAAAGTAACTAAAGTTTTATCTTTACAGATTTATCTTTTACAGAACCTCTCATCTCATTTTAGGTCCTCAAAAGTGGGTTTCCTTGTATTATTTTGATATAGGAGACAGTGTGAGTGCACATATTTCTCTTTTGGTAAACCTATTTTGATGCTGATTACTTACACAAACAATACATCAATTTCCCTGACAGCCTCCTTTAACAGCCTTCTCATATCTTCCTCTCGTCAACATCCATTTGTTTTCAAATATTCCAACTGAGCAAAAGATGCTCATCTGTAGTCCAAAGTCTTGAAGAATGAATCAGCTTTTGGACATCACTGAGGAATTTGCTGCACAGACTGCATGAGGCTTTTCATCACAGGATTGCTTGAAGTATCTTTTCTCTGATGACTTCTAGGGAGTTGTGCACAGATGACCTTAATGTCTGCATGAAGGGGAGTCAAAAGTACTCACACAGAGTGATTTCAGCCTTCACTATTGCAGTCTTTCTCAAAAGATTTAGCTGTAGCCTAAGAGACTTATTAGTCTTGCTAAATAACCATACACATTTTTTTTTGTCTTGTGGTGTCTGCATGCTCCTGATGTCATCTTAAAATGATTTAACCCTCTCAAGCATCAGTTCACCCAAAATTGAAAATTTGCTTAAAATATACTCACCCTTAGGTCATCCAAGATGTAGATGATTTCTTCATCAGACAAGGTTTGGAGAAATTTAACATTACATCACTTGCTCTCCACACAATCTCATCTCTGACTCTCATGACTCTCATTCTGATGGCACCCATTCACTGTAGAGGATCCACTGGATAGCAAGTAATATAAGGCTTAATTTCTCCAAATCTCTTCAGATGAAAAAACAAACTTAGCTTACTCAGTTTGTATATTAAACTAGCAGAATGTAAAATGAAGTGTGAATCGAGTGTGGATTATTTTAATACTTTTATTCATTTTCCAGTATATTAATATCGTGCGGATTTAAAAAAAAAAAAGCTTATGTTTTGAAATACTTAAAACTACAGTTTGCTTTGTGTTTGTTTTGATTGAAATACAAATTACATGATTTTTCATAAAGAATTTAGAAATTTCTCAAGCTGTGATTAGTTTGGAACTTTTAAAAGTGAAACGCAGTAGCAGTACAAAAGAAAGTGTATAGTAATGGATTTCTCTTTGGAAACTCCAACCACAGCATGTGTCAAATATTTACATGAGTTCATCACATCACAAAGACATGATAATGTGTTAACTCAACAGTGACGGGGATGGAATTCAGAGATCTGGAGTCTCGCTCCAGACACCTGCAATCAAAATAATTTTGACTCCACATTCTCATGTACGTGTGATTCTTCAAGAAGTGATTTAACACCTGCCAACATTATGTTTGCATTATGTATCTTAAATAATCTCAGCTCAAAATATAAAAAAAAAGGTTACAAAAGTGTCAGAAAAATGTCTGTCTGTTAGTTATCATTACAGCTTTTGGCAAGGCAAAGAGTGTCTAATAACATTAATGGCAAATACTGTCATTGTAAATCAGTCAAAAACCTTGTAAGATGTAAAAATCCTTAGCAACAGGTTGTCACTTCCAGAGTTTTTTTTTTTTTTTTTTTTGACCTGCTTGTATAGAAATTAATAGAAAAGAAGAGTAATATTTATGTGCAATACAAACTGAAGCGTTTTTTCATCGCCATAATGTTTCTTGAATTAAATTTCCATGAATGTACACTTTATGTTTTTGTTTTTACAGAGTGTATATCGTGAGGATGTATAGCAGATAATTTACCACCCGGTCTGATGAAGGTAGGATGCACTCTTTTTGATTCATGTTTGCCAGGTGCTGTGGATGGTAAATTGCTCAGTTGCTTTACTATTTAGCCTCATAAGGCTATCCCATCAGACTGGAGCTCAGTCTCTCACTACATAAACCATCATTTATAAATGATCAAAAGGAATTCCCTCTTTTATTTAGGACGTCAAACTTAAACATCAAAGAGAAATATTAACAGATGACAAAGTAACAGTGTGATCTTTGAAAGTACTTTGAAGTAAACTGCAAAATGAATCTAAAAATCACACAGTGGTTTTGACTTATATGATAAGATGAGTAAATTAGCTAAATAAAATTAATACATTTCAGAAATGAATGTGCCATCAGATATATATTCATTTTTTTTTTTTGTATTGACAAAATGCACACAAAGACAGCTTGACAAAATGGTGTGGAGTCTCTATTATCGTAATATAATCTTAAGTAACTAAAACCAAAACGAAAAATGTGAAAATTCAGGACATTTTTTATAAATTGTCATTGTTGAGTTTTATATAAAAAGCCTCTTTTACAGTATGCCACACTTGTAGAAAGTCATTTATGTGGTATAAGCCCTCAAGCAATGGTAAATCTTTTTCCACTGTGGTGTCAAATCGAGAGCTTATGTTGTCTGAAGATTCAGTGAAATTACTCTTCAAGTAAAGTCATGTTTTACTAAGGATTTCACAAAGGACTATGAGCTTTCAGAAAAGATAGATGGGTATAAAAAATGTATTCATTTGTAATCCTATATAAACAATAACCACATACTTTTTCTTCAAACCGCTCAATCCTTCCTCCGTCACAGAGGCATTCACTCTGAAGATTGTTCCCAAGGCTCAACATAGAAAAGGTTTATTCCATCAACACCACAGTGAATCTCTATAGCTGTCGCAGTTTGCAAGACAAAGCCAATGATTAAAGTAATTTTTCACCCAAAAACTAAAATTCTTTACTCACCCTCATGTTGTTACAAACCATTTTTATTTTATTTGTTTTATCCTTGCAAAACAGAAAAGGAACTTTAAAGAATCGTAATGCAGCTCGTTTCCATTTAACAAATGCTATTAAGTTGCAAAAAATTGCTGCAAAAAATTGACAGTTTATCATTGTATGGAAATGAGATGCATTTTCCATTCTCCAAAAGAATAACAGCACGATAAAATGATAAAATGGCGAGAAAATAATGACCAAATATATATTTTGGATGCACTATTCCTTTAAGATTAAATCTGCTTACATGCATTCTGCTCTTGAATGAGTCATTTCAGAAGTGTCTCTGCTTGCTTGGTCTCTAAGGTTACAGACGACAAACCACATACACGCATCCAGAGAGGGGATAATAGTTTTGCTGGGTATATGAGACATGTTCACACATCTATTTCCCAAGACAAACACGACAAACATTTCATTTCACTGCATTCATGAGTTCAGGTTCCTCATACCATGGAATCAGATTGTTTTGAGATAAAACAAGGAAATTATAAACTATATGAAAACATACAGCAACTTACAGTAGAAAACATTTCAATTGTAGTAATATTTCACAATATTAGTTTTAATTTATTTTTGATCAAATTAATGCAGCATAAGAGATTTCACATTTAAAACATTTTAAAAAATCTTAAACAACCTCAAACCTTTGAACAGTAGAGTATAATAGGGAGAATCAATTAAATTATACAATTAACTTTAGTGCTAGAAATTACTTGACATTTAATCTACTACAGACTTGAGCAGAAAAGTTAGTGACAATCTTTAATAGCATAGCACTAGACATACATCAGTTATCTAACCAAGCTCACTGACTCAGCGGTTTTAAACTGTAAAAATCTCCCGACAAACTTTCTGCTATAAACAAGTCTCAGAACGCCTGGAAAAACTGGAATCATCAGGTATGGCTGTGTATGGACAGCTGCTTTGGCTCTCAGTCAAAACCAAACATATGATGCTGATGTGACAATGAACAAATGAGACTAATCATACAAACATAGCAAAACTGCTGTTTTGCAAAGTTGTCAATGATATCAAATATGGCAAAGAGGTCAACAGGGATTAAGGCTGTGGACAGGGAACTGGCATGAGCCAAGATTAAGGAGGATTTTAGGATCAGTGGCTGAATGTGTAGGCTGAACTGTACACTGCATATTTGGATACAGGTCGGCATGACTTGTGTTATAGCAAGCACTGAATTATGACTGATCTGAAGCACTTCATATGTTATAGTAAATGAAAGGATCACTGCAGCTAGTTCTAGTGGATGAGAGCAGGATCTGTTGACCGAAAGTGAAAGAGTCTGATGACAGATTGGTCTGCAGGGAGGCAGGGAGGAGATAAAGGCCACACGTGCAGGCTTAGTGTCACTGTTTGTGCTGTGTCAAGCATGTGCTGCATAAAATAGACCTACTTAATTCTCTTGCATATAAGATCTGGTTTAGAATGAGAATGTTTGAGCACATAATTGTAGCACAGTTGCCATTTTCATAGTATATAGTTGGATAATATTTCATTGAATGTGTGTTGCATTGCATATTCAACAAATGCTACAAAACAGCTAAATTATGCTTATAGTAACTGAGTGGGAAGGGACATTTTTGTTCACTGAATTCAGATTTTCTTCTAGATTTGTGGTTGTGTGTGGTAAAATTTTATATCTTACTGTTTATCTTACAAGACCTATAGGGGGCAATACACATACATGATTTTAAATTAAAGATTGAACTGAGTTCTTGTTTATATTGGGAATCGGGATGGGAACTATATACTGAATAATTTTGAGGTTTAGAATTGGATTATTGTTTAAACTGAACTGACAACCTGTAAATAGTCTATAATATGCTATTCAATGGCAGGTTCCCACTGTGACAAATACCATAGGCTGTTACCGGGGCAGGTTGTTTTCTTGGGTAGAATTGGTAAGACCTACCAAAGAAAAAAAAGTGATGCCTTCCCTATAAGCTCTAGGTAAATGTAAAAACGTATTCGGTTACAAATGTAACCTCAGTTCCCTGAGAAACGGGAATGAGTACTGCGTCTGCTAAGACTATATGGGGAAAACTCCTTTTTCGCCGATGACTGTAGCTTTTTCAATAATGCAGTGTAAATGCATGGCCATTGGTTCATGCAGTAAATTAAAAACTACACAATGGCCTATGGTGATGAAGCCCACCAGAGCCCACCAATATGGACGGGGCCATATGGCTACATAATTTCTGCAATAGACACACCACTAGACCAAGTCCAAGACGAGGCCATGCCTCTAGTGGAATGGGCTCTTACTCCCATGGGGCAGTGTAGGCACAAGGAGTAGTAAGCTAGCGCAAACAACAGATTTAGAGAGTATCTGCTTAGTGACTGGAAGCACTCTGGTTTGGCCACCAAAGAATATAAAGAGTTGATCCGACTGCCTGATTGAGGCGAAACACTATATATAGTTTCTCAACGCACTGACTGGGCAGAGTAGTTTTAACTCCTGGTCTTCCTCCAAGGGGGGACGTACCGATAGAGTTATAACCTGTGCTCTGAAGAGGGTGGAGATGGTATGTACAATGTGTCTGTACCTGAACCTTGGTTTTAGGATGACCTTAAAAATCCAGGCAAGCGGGGCTCACAGAAAGCACCTGCAGATCTCCCATTCACTTTACCAATGCTAACGCCAGTAGCAGAATGGTTTTAGCATCAGGGAACAAAAGTCAGTGGATTGTAGTGGCTCAAAGGGAGAGCTCCTAAGAGCCCTCAGCACCATGGACAGATCCCATGTAGGGACTGTGGCGGGGCGAGGCAGGTTAAGCCTCCTAGACCCCTTCAAGATGCGAACAACCAGGTTGTTCCTGCCCACCAACTGGTGTTGGTTCTTCCAGAGTGGGGCTACCAACAGAACCCTGTGCCATTGCTCCCTGATTCACCTGATTACCTGTGGGATCAGGGCGATCAGGGGAAATCCGTAAAAGAGGATGTTGACAGCATGTCTTGCAAAGGCTTGTTGAGCTGAGCCCATTCTAGGAGTAGCTCTACTAGAGTAAAGAGACAGCTCGAGGAGAGTCCTTCCTGGCAATTTATGTAGGGCACTACTGTTGAGGCAGTTGATGTGTAGTCGTCCTTGCTCTGTTGTCAAGTGCGTCACACACACTCCTACCAAACGAGACCAGACTGTTCGTGGCCGCAGAGGGATGTTGGTCTGGCTGGGAGAAGAGGATGGGGGAAGCCTCTCTCTGAGGAGAGAGCAAGGCACGCTGGGTTAGGGATGAGCTGTTAGGCAGCTGTGAGAAGCGGCGAGATCGGCCGAGCAGAGAGGTCTTGATCTGCTGTGAGGCATTTCAACAGTGAAGCTTCAAGTCCCTTAGTCTCAGCAAAGATTGTCGCCATCGCTGAAGAAGAAATCTGAGAATCCTATGGCGACATGTCTGCTTATATAGCCAGATGGCCCTGCCAATATTAGAGGGCTTCATTGCCATAGGCTCATGCAGCTTGGCTACCGAGCCATTGGTTAGTTTTTAATTTGTTCGCAAACCAATGGCTGTGCAGTTACACTGCGTTATTAAAAAAGATTCAGTCACTGGAGAAAAAGGAGCTTTCCCCATAGCATCTTAGCAGATGCAGTACAAGTGAAGTGTCGATAGGGAACATGTGTCATGCATGTGCTGCGTAAAGTAGGCTTACGACTTAATTCTCTTGCTTTGATTTAATTCAATAAAGTTACAAAATTTAACCACATACTTGTTGCACAATTAGCATTCTAATAATATATTCTGATAACACGTCTTTGAATGTATGATGCATATTCAAAAAGTGATAAAACATGACAACAAGCCCCAGTAACCTCGTACAGTATACACTCTAGATAAACATTAAAAAGTTTTCAAAACAATTGAGTCTGTTTTGGAATAATTACAATGTTTGGAAAGGGATTGTATGGTGGCAAAAAAAAAAAAAAAAAAAACACCTGCAAATTAAGAAAACAACTTCATCAATTTGACAACACATGCTGCAAATGTTCACAACACAACCAAATAAAGAAACACACTGCACATAAAAAAAGCACCTGCAAATAAAAAAAACCCCAGCTTCATCAATTTGACAAAACACGCTGCAAATGCAGCCAAAAATAAAGAAACGCACTGCAAATTCTCACAACACAACCAAACAAAGAAACATGCAGCAAATAAAATTATTTATTTGTTTGCATTGTGAGCATTTGCAGCACCTGCTGTCAAACTTAGGAAGATGTTTCCTTGATTTGCTGGTGCTTTTAATATCTGAATGTGTTTTCTGAAGTTGCATCGCGTTGAGCTATCTCGGCCACCATAGGATTGAGTAAAAAATGTTTGGTTTAAGAAAACTAAAAAAAAATAATAATAATACCTACGCAACAGATATGAGTCAAATCTTGTGGTTTCAAGGTCTCTGGGATATTCATTAGTTACAACAACTTGCCCCTACTTGTGTTTTTATCTTGGTTGTACCCGCTCATGTGCAGCATTTTTTCAAGTTTTGTAAGTCACTTATAACTAGGGGCAGCTTTGAAGAATGCTTTAACCACAGATGATAAAATAAGGGAGGCAGGAACATTTCATTTACAAGTACAGTATGGCTAATGGGGTGGGGGGGGAGGGGTGGGGATAGAGACTGTAGGACTGAAAGAATGATACCGGGGCTGTGAGTGATAAAGGAAAAGGAAAGTGAGCTATTAAAAATACAACAATGCATTATTTATTTGGCACAAAACAGGAGCAATTGTGGGACCATTGGTGTGATTTTACAACTTTAGGTATTTTTCCCTACATTCAGTTATCCTGTAACAATAATTTCTACTCATTTTTTAGGAGTTTTTATTGCACTGAACTCATAGCTGCACGCTGTCACTTTGAAACTTCTAGCATTTAATTAAAATATTTATGAAAAATTTTTTTTTTTTACATTTATTAATTTAGCAGATGATTTTATCCAAAGTGACTAATAAATGAGGAACATCATAAGCTATTTATCATAAAGTTAAGATTTCAAGTTTAGTGTGTTTCTTGTTCACGTTGTTGCAATTTGTAGGATTTTCTTTCTTGTTTTTTAATATATAAAATCTGTTTTTGTCAATGAGGGCCAGAAGAATACAGTATATATATATATATATATATATATATATATATATATATATATATATATATATATATATATATATATGTGTGTGTGTGTGTGTGTGTGTGTGTGTGTGTGTGTGTGTGTGTGTGTGTGTGTGTGTGTGTGTGTGTGTGTGAAAACAATAGTATAGAAAGAAAAAAGTATATATATGAATATAAAAAGGGAAACACTACTTGATTTATCTTCTTTTTTCTTCCACAGAAGAAAGAAAGTAATATAGGTTTAACTACAACAGTGTGATTAAATGATGACAGAATTTTCATTTACTTATTTTTATTTTTTTATCTCTATAATGTACCCTGTGGACATATCATAACACTCATCATCAAACTTACTTATTCACTGTGTGGCACTGTTGAGCTGTGCCTCGACACCGCATCACGTTATCCCAGATAAATCCATGCAATATGATTAATAATAGTTCCCATATAATCCCGATTATCATTAGCTATGGACATGGAAGCGCGCGGCAGAATGGTGTACAACAGCCAAAGAGGAGGGGAATGAAATATGAGTGATTTTTCTTTTCTTTTTTTTACTCAAAGGGAGTGGTATAATGTCGAGATTGAGAACGAAACCAATGTTAGTTAGAGAAGGCCTCAGTCTTCTCATAGACGCTGCTGTGGATAGTCTCCAGGATTTTCTGCCTTCCCACTCCAGCTCTTACCGTGATGGTTTCTGATTATATTTTGGGCTGAAATACAAATCTGTATCATCCTCTTTGTGGAAACTTTAAAATAAAGGAAGTCGCACGTAGTACTTCATAAGAAGGTACAAAGAGCCATTGGGACAGAGAAAACACTTCTGGTGAGAATCTTTCCACTCGTGCCAAATTGGACCACCGGAAGATGCGCGTTACGAGACAGTGATCCAACAAAATTAAAATGCATTTTTTAAGGAGTGCTCTTAACGCGTTTCTAATTAAAGACATGCCGGGGTAATCCACATGGGACAGCTCCTTACGTCTGCAACTGACACTAAAAACTCAGGAACCCATGCCGGATGATCTGAAGCAAATTTACGCACCGGAGGGGGGAAATAAATAAATAAAAAACTGCGGAGTTTCGTCAATTTCCACCCACTTCGAGTCAACACGATCAACAGATGACCACGGCTGTCTTTAAACATATAAAAGAGACTCGCTGTCCTTGTGTCATGGTGCGCTAGAGCCTGTGGAAGTACCTTTGGAGAGGCGACGCCAGCGGAGTCTATTTGATGTGCTTTGCGTTAACTTTATTAATCTTTAAACAGGCGACAAGGCTGTGAAACAAGTGTAAATTAAATCTGCATCGAAGAAAAACAGGTAATTTGTTACTTTTTCAAACAAACACTTGTTTCCAAAGGGTCTTTGCGCAGAAGCGTTCGTGCGTAAAAGTGGAGAAAACTTGGGAATCTTGCGTAGATCTGTGTGATGGTGTGATCGCTTAGAGATATCGGACAGTGCCTGAAGCTACATTTACTTGTTTTTAAGTGAATCGGAAACTTTCACGTTAATTTGTTGCAAATTACATTTTAATATTAAGAGGAGAGAAATAATAATGCGCAATATACTGTGCTTGCTTATTTTAGCTGGATGTTATTTAATTATTAGCACACCTTAAGTGTTCGTCAGGATGTAGTTGACATAAAACAATACTTGTGGGAAGTTGACATCCTGCTGTACATCACCTAAAACTAATTAAAAACAGCTTTTTGCTAATTATTTTACAATTATTATTCATGCAGCTTTTACGACCTTTTTCACAAGCATGTAACATATTGAATTAAACGCATTGGATTAAATTTTTTTAGTAAAAAATTAGAGTTCAGTTTGTAAATATATACAGTATATATATATATATATATATATATATATATATATATATATATATATATATATATATATATATATATATATATATATTAGTTGTTTTTACGTACTCCAAATAATCTGTTTAATGTAAGACTTTATAAAAACATTTTTTAAGTTAAATTAAATTATATTTGTATAAAAAATAATATAATAGAATATTATAGAATATAATATAATACAACAATTGCAAAAATGTATTTAGTGTACAGTCATATACATTTTAACCAAACAGCTTTAAATGTTTTTAGAAATTATGTTTCAACTACATATTCATGGAATATTTTACACAGATTTATATGAATCGAGTATAAGTGCCAGGGTACTAAAATGATCGTGTGTTTGCAGGGCTATACGACTGGACGCTGGGCTGAGGGGCTTTCTCTGCTCACATTTCAGCATGAGTGCAGTACGCACACCTGTCTTCATAGGTCTCCTTTTGCTGATCCTCACCACCGGCTTCTGCAGACCAAGAGACAGGGACGGCACCAGTCTGCTGGACCTCCTAAGAGACAGAGAGAGACTAGCACAGGAGCATCACAGTGAGGGAAACACACAGCATCCCCTCGAGATCGTTGAGAAGTCGGCAAAAACAAAAGACATTATTAAAGTTACAAAGGCAATTCAGCATGAACGCATTCTTGGTAAGCATCACCACATTCACTCACTGACAAAATGTTATAATGAGAACTGTTCCATACTTGTAGGAATACAGTAGTGGTTATTTGATCGGTTGTGTCTTAATAACAATTAACAACCGGAGGAATTTCTCCATTTTAACAGAGGTCTTTCCGAGAGACCTTCGACAGAAGGAGAAGTTTTTAAAACATTTAACAGGTGAGCAAGCAGGTTCTCTGTGCACTTGCTTCATTATGTTTGTGAACTGTCAGCAATTTAATATCTGTTTTTGTATATTTGAAGGGCCACTTTATTTCAGTCCCAAATGCAGTAAACACTTTTACAAACTGTACCATAATTCCAGGGACTGCACAATACCAGCCTGTAAGTGCCACCTCATTGAATACCATTAGCTATGGGAGTGTGAGAAATGTTTAATTTTAATGATTGATCTGAACTGTTTTGCCAAGTATTCAGGTGAATGACTAAGCATGCACATGTTTTGATGGTTTCACACTATGTTGACTATGATTTTCTAAGGTACATGTCTTAAATCTGTTTTGTCCTTTTCTAGATTATAAAAGATGTGCTCGGCTTCTTACAAGACTAGCAGAGACTCAGCGGTGCTCAGAGGGATAGATGCTGCAGGTGAATAGTTAATGTATACACAGATTTAATAGAAAACATGTCTGCTGTGTGATATATTACTGCTAAAATGTTTGTTGTGGAAATATTTGCCCAGAACACACACTAAGTGATCAAATGTCTGGATTTTATTTTCAAGGACACAATCATCCCACTGTTCTCGCTACTACATTCTAAAAAAAGAACTTGATAGACAGTTTCTGGTTACACACACACACTGAATTCCACGTACAGACGTATTAAACGTAACTCTACATGAGAAATATTACACCTAACTGTTTTATGACCTTTCTAATATTACGGAGTACACAGATTAGCTATTACTTCACCTGACTGGAATGAAAGGGTTTTCACGTTTTAGCTAAAAGGCTGTTCTGATGGAGTTTCTAGTGCAGATGTTCTCAGAATGTGCTCTGTGAGTTGACTGGCTGATAGAAATAGACATAAATACAAATAAAACTAAGTGGGTTAAACACTGCAATGTTCCTCTAATTGAACAAAAACACATAAGAAAAGCAAAAACAGGTCAAACTGTGGCACAAAGTACATGAATATAATCTGGTATTACATTCTCAATTGACTGCATAAAGCATGTTAACTACTTGAAGTTAAGAGCCACACTTATGTACAACGGCCCTTTTCTTTATGACACTGCTTTAGTTCTCAGCTTAACTTTAAACCCTCAGTCCTTTCACCATCTGTCTTGCACAATTTTCTCGTCCGTGCTGATTTAACTATAAACTAAACTAATCATTAAGTTAAGCATAAACTATATAATCACACAATTTATTTGAGATCTTTTTATCCTGTTTCTTGTAAAAACTAATTATAGCTTTTACCTTGATTTATAATTGCTTTGTATTCTAAAATAATAACAGTTGGTAGTATTTTTAAATAGACATTTAATTATTATTATTATTATTTTTAAGGTGTGCAGTCATAAAACCGGAGATATCTAGGAGGATAATAATACATATTTTTATTAAACAAACAAACAAATACATAACATCAGCACTTTCTAATGCCCCCTATTATTTTTCCATACATCAGTCCTCCAGCATGTATTTCTAGTATCTATTTCATATATTTTACCAGCAGGGTTTTATTAAGACATATTGTGTTGAAGTCATTTTTTTGCTCCATGTCAATCATTGTTTCCTTTTACATATTTCAACAGACCTGAAGAACTAAAGAGAACCAAGGAAAAGTGCCTTGGAGAAAAAACAGGGAAATGAAATGAGTTGTGAACAATCATATTTATCACGTGAACATAGCTATTTTTACCACGAAACAGAACTCCTCTTTTGACCTTTTCTACTCATATACTGCTTGTCAATCTTGTGAGTTGACAAAACTGATTGTAGAACTAAGTTTACTGGCAATGGTCATGGTGTAAATGAAGAAGACAATGTTTTATGGGAAATACAAACACAAAAAAGCCCTGCTGCCAAACGATAAACTCTGGGTGTCACATTCAACTGCATATATATTCTCAGTTGAGACTGCCTTCACATGTTGTGTGTCCAGTAGTTTTTGGCTGAAGAATAATTTAGATGTTGTTTTGCAGATGTTCAAAGGTGTTTACTGGCTGAACGACAACCTCAAAGTCACATTCCTCAAAGCCAGAGCTAAATCCTTTGATTGAATTATGAATTGCATGATACTTTCTTGCCTTTTTTGTCTTTACAAGACATGTCTCGTCATTGATGAATGCTACTGGTTGCAGTTTATTCTGTGAAAGAAATTAATTGCATTTTACCAATATTGAATGTCTTATATATTATGTATTTATACATTCAAGTTATTAAATATTGCTATTGTCAAATGTATAAACGCCTAAGTTAGAGTTCAGTTTGTAAATATATATATATATATATATATATATATATATATATATATATATATATATATATATATATATATATATAATATATGATCTTTAAATAAACATGTTTGTTATATAATGTGACGTATGAGGGATGTTGACATGAAGTTTAAGTTTATTTCTAATAAATGCTATTCTGTTGCTGCTTTTCATAGTTTCCCATTCCATTTTGGCTGTAAACTCATCTTTGAGAGGCATGAGACTCATTTAATGGTGTGGGAAAGTAGTACTCTGCTCTTATAGCTGAGTAATAACAGCACAGCGACAGTCTTCTCAAATAATGTCTGCAATGGCATTCTACTCAGGAACAAAAGGGAAAGAGAAAACATCTCAAATTCTTTTTTTGGTTTGTTTATCAACAACTTTTATCAGTGTCCATTAAGTAGAGGAAAATTTCACCATTATAGCTGTTTCAGAGTCCCGTCCAGTGTTTGGGGATGTCTACAGTTTGGTATTAAGTAGCAGCCCGTCAACCTGACCTATAAATTAACGTATGTCATAAGTATGCTGTCTGTAAGTGAATTTTCCCTCTATTATCTCTGGGTTACTATTCCAGAGTCCTCCTACTTAATGTGTCCAGTCATGCTAGTGACACTTGTGCACAAGCTTAAGCACAATCAAATTAATGAATGACCAAATCAAAGGAGATACAAAGAAAGATTTGCAGAGATAACCATAAAAGCAGATGATGTGTTTAATTGGGCCAAAGATCAGCTATCCATCTTTAACCCACAGAGCGGTGAGTAAATCTAAAGAACATTATAGTTCAAACATCCCATAAAATAAAGGCAGAATCACTAAATCACTAAAAAGAATTGCTGTTTTACTGAAAACATGAGTACTCATGTAACCATCTAGCATCCAAGTTCACTGCATAAACTTTCTCTTGTTACGTTCAGCCATTTTGCAAGCAATTATATCAGTCTGCTGAGGTAATACCTGTGTATCTCTTTTTTTCTTGCTAAGGAACTTCCCACTAGTTGCCTAATGCCAACACTGTGGTTTAGCTGGTCTGACTATCATTTTGGGCAGCAGCCAAGTAAGAGTAAGAGTACAAAGCAACAAATGGTACATCTATTATAACTGAAACTGACCATCAAGAGAATAATATAAAGAATATGGAATATCTGTAACTTAATAATGCAGGAAATTAAAGGCATACTGGTTATATTTGGATTCTATCATAGTCATATGGTGTTACAGTAAATAGCCACTGGTGGCAATGTAAAGTGACACGGATGGGCAGATAACAGTGATTTAAAACCAAAGATCAGGTGCAAAACTGGCCAAATCTCACCTGATTATTATAAATCAACCATTCAAAATCTGGTGACTCATACATCTATGTCAGCTTTAACCGATGCAACGATTGTGACATGAGCAACTGAGCAACAGCACTGCTTTATAATCAACAGCATTGATTTATAATCGAGCTTTATTAAAAATCGTCATCATGCTGAAATTGTTACATTTGGCTAATATTTATGATTTTCCCCAAATAAATGCATTCTAGGAATTGTGGCTTTAGCCAAATTATTTCTTTAGAAAGACATTTTGTGCTTTGCCATTTATAAAGTTGAAGGACAGTTTCTTTGAGACAGCTCTAACAGAAGCCAAAATCATTACTGAGAAGCTTAATTTTGTAAGTTGTCTGGAAAGGTGTTCGACAAAAAGCCCTTCTAGGTTCCAATGCTTGTTCCCTTTTCCAGCTCCAGTTGGTAATATGCTGGAAAAAGTTCCCGGAAATGTGACATGAAGCATTCAAAGAACTCCATAAGCTGATTACTAGACTTTTGTTGAGCACATGATCTGAGAATGTTCAAAGTAACAATGTATCCGCCAATGAAGGCTCCTCAAGATTATGTCTGTGGCATCAAGGCTGAAGGATGTAAGATCAGGAAAAGACATTTGCCCATCCTTTCCTTTACAAACAACACCCTGCCATGAACTCCGCCAAACTGTTTGGTAAAACTTGCTTTGTTAATGACGAACCTCCAAAGCTTCTACATTGGAATGTCTTTGGAGAAATCTGTGCGAAAGGTTGCATGAAACAGTTTTCAAGCTTTGTGCCAGATTCAAATGATCTTGTTACAATTAGGACTAAACAAAAATGCAAACCAATATGTTAAATACACCTCAGTTTGAAGGGTTTTACTCTACAGTAAATTCACATTTAATCATTTGCTGAATATGGATTACACTGAGTCATAAAGTGGGCCAAAGAAAATATTCTTCATAAAAAGAAAAATTAAGATTTGTGTCTCTGTGTGTTGTAATAGAAGTCTGGTTAATTAAGTTTAAAATGTTACAAAATTGTTTGACCTCTTTAAACAATAATATTTGAAATATTATTACAATTTAAAGTAACTCTTTTCGTTTCATATATCTAATTAGCATGACCATTTCAGGAATAATTATATATATTAATTATTCCTGAAATGGTCATGCTAATTAGATATATGAAATGAAAAGAGTTACTTTAAATTGTAATAATATTTCAAATATTACAGAGACACAAATCTTAATTTTTCTTTTTATGAAGAATATTTTCTTTGGCCCACTTTATGACTCAGTGTAATCCATATACAATTATGGGTATTTCAGCAAATGATTAAATGCATCCTTTAGCCTTGATGCCACATGCATCCTTCAGCCTTGATGCCATAGACATAATCTTGAGGAGCTTTCATTGGCGGATACATTGTTACTTTGAACATTCTCAGATCATGTGCTCAACAAAAGTCTAGTAATCATCCTATCCTCTCCTCTCCTCTCCTATATGATCTTCACATTATTAGGCCCTAAAACATCAAATAATGAGATCTAAGCCTATAGAGCAAATCTGTGGTAATGAAATTACAAAAATAACCCCTGAGAACCTCTTCCATTTGTTACGGTCATTGGTCATGTTCAGAACTTAGAGTCAAAATCAATTAAAAGATTTTCCAAACTTCAGTCTTTAATCCTCTAATTTAGGATTTTTACAGATTCAGAGTTCAAACAGTGGTTCTGCAGACCATTGAATGACAAAGACTTTTGGAAAGCAGTGTTGAACACATCAGACCAGTAACTGTGTTTCGATGTAGAGTGTCTGCATGAGGTCTGTTTATGTTTGTTAAATGCCAGAATGCTGTCTGCTACGCAGTGAGGATGAGACACACATTACATTTCTTACATAGCTGGGTGTGGATGACTGACAACCAAGGGGGTGGCTGTATAAAGCCCAGACGGGAGCGTGTATAAAGTGTCTTTCTCTGATGTTGTTCTGAATGTTCTATATCTGCCATTTGGAAGTCGGAACTTTGTGAGTAATAACAGGCAAAGGGTCTTAAAATTCAACTGTTTGTTGTATAAAGATTGCTTGATCATTTGAGATGGTCAGGCACATGACAACCTAGTTCTGCAAAGAGCCCACCAGAGGAATGGCTAAGTGATGTTACCTCAAGATTGCAAGAAAATGCAGTCTGTTGCATGCTTTTTCATTGAACCAATTTTATAATAACTTCAAAACAAATAAACAACAACAACAACAACAAAAAAAACCTAAATGCAATGTAACTGATATTAAAGCAAAGTCTCTTTCAAGGAAAGTCTGTTCACACTGCCACATTTTCAATGCCTCTGGGCAACTATTTCGGACATTCAAAACAAAGTCCATACTATATCTACCTGAATGGGGGAATCCTGAAATCTCAAAAACTGGTTGCCAAATTGAGATTTAAATAACACGTTTTAAACCAGGATACAAAATTTGGCATATACCTCTCCCATATATATTGTTTCTTATGATCAAATAGTTAAAAAAAAAAAGCTTATATTTCAGGCTGGTCAGCATATGCAGTCCTAAGCGCGTCTCTCATATATATAGCCAGAGAGAGAGAGAGAGAGGGAGAGAGAGAGAGAGAGAGAGAGAGAGAGAGAGAGAGAAATTATGTCGTGGACCTTTTGAGTGAAATATATTCTGAAGAATGCAAACAGCAAGAATGGCTTCTAATTTGAAAGTATTTATTGTGCTCACAGTAGATGATTCCTTATAAGGATGAAAATCACACTGACAATAATCTGTAACAGGTTCTATAAAACAAAGATAAATTACCAAAATTAACATTGCTGGAGTTTTCATTTTATTATTATTATTATTATTATTGTTTTAAACAAACATATAAATTTTTTTTCTAAGCCACATAAACATGCTGTCCATAATTTATGAAGTTTTTCGAGGAAACTCTTACCTTTGCTTAAAAATAACTTTGCGCTTTTAAGCTGTTTTAATAAGCGAGGATGTTTTATTTATTTATTTATTTTTATAAAAAGATTTATCGCTCTTAATAATACAAACTTATATAAGCATAGTGTCTATTTAAAGACCGTAATATTGCCAAAAAATTAATAAAAAAATAAATGCATTCATCACGACCGTGTGTCTGTCTGGTTCCACGCGCGCTACCTGTGACAGTCCAGAACGTGCTTCTGTGTGCACGAGAGCGCGCTAGGGGTCCTAACGTTGTCAAACGTCATTTTCTTTGCTGTGTCCCATTGTTGCCTGAATCAAAAATGCTGACAGCAACTTTGATCTCTCTTGATATAGCTTTTAAAAAAACAATGACCTATAACTGTGACACGCTACTTTGTTGACGGTATTTCTTGGGAAGTATTATTCACCAAACGACCTAAAAATACTTTTATATTTGGTTCTATTTCCTTGCGGGTCCTTTAAGAGTATAGTAAACAGGTTTGGCAGGTGTATCGGAAGTGAAACACCGTCGCTTTTAACTTCTCTTACCTGCACCAGGTGAGACTGCATAAAAGTCAACTTTAAACTTCGAGAAGTCTCCGGTCCTGGCGTATAAAGATCGTTTTTTGATAGAAGTAAGTACTAGAGAAGGTTTTTTGATGTTTCCCTGTGATGAATCGGTAACTCCCATGTGTGATCAATACGCTTCATTTCTGTCTCTGTGCTGTGCTGAAAAAATAATCAAAACTTTTTTATTTATATTTTTGAGTATTTATTCACAGTTAGTGTAAATCTATGATATGGGGCTTGACTGACCCTTACAGGAACACTGAGAATAAAACATAAAATCAGTATATCTTTCTATTAGTAATATATATTTTGGGATAATTTATGAATACAGACGTAATCACTTGACACGAGTGTTTTCTTAATTATTGCACTAAACATAAACTTTGTTTTTATGACGATTTTATTTAGGTAAGTCAAAGTAGATGACGTAAATACCTGCTACTTGACGTGCACTTGACTTCGCGTCACTGCTGTCATACGTGATAATACAGACTGCGGTCTTGATTGACAAAAGCAATTAATTCAACCCCTATGGGGAAAATAGATGTACTATCTCCAGCTTGAAACGGACAACTTGTTATGATTTGGAGTGTCCCTTCGATTTGTTGAATGTGTTTAAAGCTATAATTATAAACGAATTATCACTAAACGTTAAGTTGTACTTTTGTTGGAAACGGTTCAAGGTGTCCATCATACTTATTGCCATTTTTGGAATCTATTTACTGACATATCATTTTATAACCATACCATTTGCATTCCTCTTGACCTTTGTATCTGTTTTGACCCCTTTTATAAGAAAAACACTGATGTCAATCATTTATTTAAAAAAAGCACCGAATGAATATTCTCAAACCTTGCTGATTAAGTTGTTTGTCTGAAGTGTTAATGCAGCATCCACTGTAAATGTCAGTGACAAAAGATGTTTGCACTCTCTCTTTCTGGATCGATGCTGCATCCGTGATTGTTCATTATCTCCTCCAACTACAAATTAAGACATAATTGCACTGTACCAGGTATTTGCATTTTACATGCTTTATTTTGCTATGTTAATCAGATATTGACTAATTATTTGCGTAAGCAGTAATTATTTGTACAGTAGTAATCACAGAAATCGTATTCTCATTGTTATGTTTAATATTTATTAGTTCAACCCCCCTATTGAATGACAGCTCAGGTTTTACAGGCATGAGGAACTAGGGAGAAAACAATATCCTCCATTATTACTTGGGGACAGTAATAAGCCTGCCCCCCAAAAAGTTTTTTTGCTACGGTCCTTGTCAGATCTGCGGGGCGATTACTCAGACAACTTTCACATTGCAAAGTTGACAGTATGGATTGTTCTTCTAAACTCTTAAGAAAATTGTTCATCAGTAAGAGAGAGCTGCTTCAACTCTGCATATCCCCATCCAGATGTTCTCAGGTCGCAAATTTAAGTGCTGTTCTTGCTTTGTTACTGTCTCTGTTTGAATTCAGTTTATAATGGTACAATCTGTTTTAGTGGACTCTCATACTAGACATGAATCAGAAAAAGATCCAAGGCTCACATTATTAAGTGCCAGCTGACATTAGGGTTGGAAATAGTGCTTCAGTTGTTCTTAAAGGGTTAATTCACCAAAAAATGAAAATGAAGCCATAAATTACTCACCCTGACGTCATCCTAGGTGTATATTACTTTCTTCTTTCAGATGAATTTCAGTTGGAGATTAAAGTGATTATTATGTTTTATGTTTTGAATATAGATATTTTTCTTACAAAAATGTATCGATTCACTACAGAAGGCGTGGGAGACACTTGTTTTTAATGGATGCGCTTTTTATTAAACTTCTCATGAGTCGATGCAGATCAACTCCTGATGAGTGGCACCAAACAACTTGAATGATCAAAGACCATTTTTAAAATAATTCTGACTGGATTCGTATGAAAGAAGAAAGTCATATAAACCCAGGATGACTTCAAGGTCAGTAATTTATGGGTTAATTTAGATTTTTGGGTGAACTAACCCTTTAAGCAGTGGTGGACACAAACCATGTTTATACTTCCTCAAAATAAAACTGCTTTGAATGTATTTTGTATATATTTGTGTTAGTTGTAGGGCTAAGACAAAAAGGATGATTTTCTAACCTGAGCCCAGTGTGACATGGTTTCGGTCCAGCTGATAAAACTCTTTTGCCCTTTCAGTTGAGTTGCCCATTTTGGGGCAGTACTACATTAAATCTTGTACTGTAGATACATTTTTATGCCTTGAAAATTTTAAATATTTTTTTTTTTTCTTCTCTCTCTCTCTCTGATGGCTGTTGCAAGTTCTGTTGACTAAAAACGACTTTTGATAGACTTGAATATATCATTAATATGCCATCATTTTTCACCAAAAGTATCTTCATGAGTTCAACTAGCTATAATCTCCATCTTGTTGCATATTTTCTTTTTGTAGAGGAAAAAATGATTTTAGTAAAAACATTTAAAATACATAATATAGATACATTTTAGACGTTACATATACTTAAAAGGATATCATTAAACAAACTATTGGTTTATGGTTGAGATGGCTTATTGTCTATGTTTTGTTTCGGTTTGTTTGTTGGACACTTGATCCCTTAAAGCACCATTACCTTGTTCAGTGCATACTAATCCACTTTAAAACCACGTCATGAGATCAGGTTAGATTTATGACTCAGACAGACATTCTTTCGTGAGGTGATTTGGCAGAATAGCTGATGGATGAAATGCTCTTTGACATAAGTTGCTTACGTAGAAGTCTCTAGGTATCTCCCAGTTTGAAAGCATGTAAAGTTTTATGTACGTTGACGGTAGTTTGGGAGAGTAATTGTTCTAACGCATTACATCAAGAGCTATATGATAAATGGGAGAGGAATTCACACCGCACAGCTGTTTAAAACTAGAAATCACGGGAGTGAAAGAGAGTCATAGAGGTGTTACCAGCCACAGCCTGGCATTTACTGCTACATTGTACATTTGAATGAGAGATTATTATTACCCAACTGCACTTTGTGGAAATTGAGAAAGTTTGATGCAAGTTCTAGGCTGGGCTTCAGGTCTTACAAAGTTCAGTACTCCAATTCACTTTGAATATTTCTTTTAAAAAATCTCATGTCCCATTATGTGCAGTTCTTTTGAAGCTAGAGTAGTGTTTATGCTTCTTATAATAAATAATGGTTTGTAGGCGCTTTAAAAAACAGAACATGACCTTGGTCCTGTTTTTTACTTTGGAAATAATCTGTAGCAACTGTGAATGAGTTCTTTGTTAGTCATCTGCTTTTTCATGTGATGTCCTGATCTTGGGGTAGTTTTTATGTGAAGGCAAGAATCTGTATTACTTTTGCTCAAGACTTAGGGTTAGGAACTTGAACATACTGTAACCATATATATTAAACTGTGCCGTGTAACTCATCCTGCAGCTTCATGATAGGGATATGAATGAGCCATAATTATGGATTTGTGACCCTTTTTGAACCATAACTTTTTTAAGTTACGGTTCAAAATGGGGTTTTGCAGTGAAGCCATGGAAGAACCATTTTTTGGTACAACAAACAGTTCTTAAAAGAACAATTTACACGATTACACAATTTTCAGGTTTGTTTGTTTAAAGAACATTTTGAAAAATATTTCCAATATTTCATTTTCCAGTATAAAGAAACTTTTAATGGAACATTTAACATCCATGCTTCATTTTCTATTCATAGATTCCAATAAAGAACCATTATTTTTTAAGTTTAGTGACCCTTATGTAAAAGTAGTACTGTATGTGTAGCGGAAAAGGTTTTTGAATATTTCTGAAGTAACCTTAAGTGATTAATTTATAGTTGTTCATAATTAAATTTTTTACTATTTCAAGAATGTGTTCCTGTAGCTCAATTGGTAGAGCATTGGGGGTTCGATTCCCCGGGAACACATGATAGGTAAAAATTGATAGCCTGAATGCACTGTAAGTCGCTTTGGATAAAAGCGTCTGCTAAATGCATACATTTTAATTTAAGAATGCTAAGTTGCAACAGCTCTTGTTAACTGGTTACATTCTACCTACTTTGCAGCTATACTCATTACTTATGATTGGTTATTGAGTTGACAAAAGTCAAAGTCACTTTAAAAATGTCTTGAAAAGTGTTAGCTGGACAGAATGGCCTAATCAGTGGCAGTTCTGGTGTTACTGTATTAAAATTATTGAAGCAGGTCATAGGAGAATAGTTTTGTTGATGTGACTAGTTTTGAAAGAATTCTCTAACTGGAAAGACTGCGTTGAAAGTGACACTTTGCAAGCACCTCCCTGAGTAGACCACAGAAAGTATGCACCTGCCAAAAGCAGCTCTCATCTGTACCATAAGGGTGCTTGATCATCCCAAAATATCCAGTGATTCATCCTTGAAAAATTAGTTTGCAGAACGTGCTGCACCTGTGTCACAAAATGAAGGTGTGTGGTGGTATTTAAAAGGAATGTTTTTTTGTAGTATAAATCAATGAAGTGACAAGACACTCAGTTTTTATACAGATCTAAATACTTTAAAAATGCCATGCATAGAGTGACCTGAATTACATCCCCTTTTAGATGATCATGCTTGTAAGTTTCAAGCTTGTGTTTCATTTTTATATAAATATATATTTTTGGCATAGATCAAAAAAAGTCTTGCAGTTTGTCATATTAAAATGGAGGGCCTTTATAACAGAAGGACAGGTCATTGTGTTGGTTTCATATCTAGTTTGTCAACTTGAACAACAAGTGGTTAAATATAGCCTTTAAATCATTTTGACATTTGAAATGTATTGCAGGTTCAAAGTAACTTAGATACCACAAGAGAATTGTTTTAGCATAGTAGAATTTAAAGCATTCAGGAAGATGCAAATCATCAGACAAATTTGGTCTAATAGTCATTTGATGTTTCAGATTGTTGGAATTTGATGAAGAATGTTTCTTCTGATGTTTCTTTTACAGTGAATAACCCGATTCCTGCTAACCTAAAGTCTGAGGCCAAGAAGGCCGCCAAGATCCTCAGAGAGTTCACAGAAATCTCCAACAGAATGGGCCCTGACAAACTTATTCCAGGTAACTGTGGTCTCCACTCTCATAAAGACATAAGAATAAATTCAGTTAATTGATTTCAAATGATTCCTCTTTTGAATCTGTCTAATCGTCAGAAAAAAATGGGATAAGTACCATATTCTTACCTTTTATTTCTTCTTGGAAAACCATAAAAGCACTGAGATTCATTAAAGAGTCACTTTTGATTTAAATAATTTATGACGAATACAAAATTTTCATTTTAGGGAACTTTAATGTGTTAATTTTTTACATTTAATTATTAAATAAACAACAAATTAATTTGATTAATTGCTGCTTCTTACCCATTATGAAAATTCAATCATTTTGTCTGTCATCAGAACAATTCAAACAGCAGCAGAATTAATTGAATGCCTTACAAGATCATTTCATTTGAGGATTTTTTTTTTTAATTGATTGTTTGTAGTTGATGTATTAATTGTTATGTATTAATTGTCTACTCAGTATGGTAGGAATAATATATATGTATATTTTTTCTTATTAACACAAAAAATTGGACCCAAAAGTATTTGGACCCTTACAGTAAGTAACACTTAGAAATGTCAATGCATTTAATAAGAATATATCAAACCAAGAGGCATCTGCACACAAATGATTCTAGACCACAGCCATTTTTACAAAAACTTAACCAAGTCAGTTCCCCCAAAGTATCCATCCATGTAGTTCATCACATTAACTATGGGCATGCTCTTTATTTTTAATATGTGTCTTTTGCTTTATAATTTAAAATATTTTTTATGAAAGAGTGTTGTGCCAAAAAATAAATGCCACTTTGATACACTGATATCTCTATGCATTGACATTTTTATTTGTGTGTCAATATACTTGCTGGGGCCACAGTTTCTCATGCTTTAGGAGCGTAGACTAATCCTGGTGCAGTAATTGCACCCATGCCAGACATGTAAGGTTTATTATAGTAACGGCTGAAAGTTAGCATTTCTGTTGACTGATGTCATCTGTGTGCATGACTAGCAGTCTTTCTGTACAGTAAGTCCATTGCCAAGTATCTGTTCATGCATGTCTTCAGAAAGTGTTATGAATGCAACTCACTCAGTGACTTCACCATATCTGTGCAACCTGTGCAAAAACACAATGAACCAATCAACCCTGCCTACCTGTTTCATCTTGCAATTGCAGAATGATTTATTATCTTTTGTTCATATTTCAGCCCTTGTATTTAGGTGCAGAATAGTTGTGCATGCACAAGTCCAGTGGTAGAATGTCATATTCATTTATCTCTCTCTTTTCCACCACTGACACCAGCTCATGTCATTGCCAAGGCTGAAGGACTGGCCATCCTGTCAGTCTTCAAAGCGGGTTTCATGATCACTGCGAGGGGCGGCAGTGGGATCGTGATCGCAAGACTCTCTGATGGAAGTACGTGTGATTTATTGATGTCCTTTTTGACAGATTTATCCTCAGTGTAGAATATATGTATATTTGTTTGGTGAGATCAGGAGAGTTTGTGATTTATATTCTATATATGTTTAAAAGTTCATTCCTCATTTGTCTTCCTGTCTAAACCAAAACTATTACAGCAAAATAGACCAATTTGAGTAATGAGGGAGGTTTCATGGGATTGGAGTAATTGATTTCTGGCAGCTGCCTAAGCAACATTCAAAACTAAATAAACTAAACACTACTTAAGGTCATTTAGAGCTTAATTGACCATATATGTTATTGTTTCTTTTTTTTACACATTGAATTCGGACATTAAACAGAGCTAATAAAAATAAGTTTTTGAGGCCCTTAGCTTTTTTAGTAGTTTAATCATTATTTTTAAATGGGATGATATGGGATTCAAGGTTTGCCATTAGCCGGTTGGTAACAGGATTTTCTGTAGTACTTAAAAATCTAAACAAATTCCATAGTACGATATCCCAAACTAAAGATTTTATGTATAGTGTGACGTGATCTATTTTTCCTTTGCTGAAGGATGGTCTGCTCCTTCAGCCATTGGCATTGCTGGACTTGGTGGAGGATTTGAAATTGGCCTTGAGGTAAGTCATATGTCATAATGTAAATTATGGTATACCAGGTATATATTGGGTTAATTACACTGAACAAAATTGTTAACGCAAAACTTGTTTTTGCCTCCATTTGTCATGAGCTGAACTCAAAGATCTAAGTCTTTTTCAACGTACACAAAAGGCCTGTTTCTCTCAAATATTGTTCCCAAATCTGTCTAAATCTGTGTTAGTGAGCACTTGTTCTTTGCCGAGATAATCCATCCATCTCACAGGTGTGGCATATCAAGATGCTGATTAGACAGCATGATTATTGCACAGGTGTGCCTTAGGCTGGCCACAATAAAAGGCCACTCTAAAATTCTTATAATTCACTATAATTATTCTTCACTGTGTAAGTTATATACATCTATCCATATATCTGTATATATGGATATATGGATAGATGTATATTACATTTACATTACATTTATTCATTTAGCAGATGCTTTTATCCAAAGCGACTTACAGATGAAGAAAGTGGAAGCAATCAAAAACAACAAAAAGAGCAATGATATATAAGTGCTATAACAAGTCTCAGTTAGGTTAACACAATACACGTAGCATGGGATTTTAACTAATATAATAAATAAAAAGAAAACAGATAGAATAAAAAAAATAAAAGAATAGAGCAAGCTAGTTAGAGGTCTTTACACATACACACACACACACATACATATACAATTGCATAATAAATGAAAAGAAAATAGAATAGAATACAAAAAGATTAGAAAGGTAGTTAGATTTTTTTTAAGAATAGAATTAGAATAGTGTGTGTTAAAGTTAGAGGGTCAAATAAAGATGACCTTATACACTGTGTAAGTATATAACTTACACAGTTAAGAATAATTCATTTGCACAATATATTTCTTATTTATTGTAGTTTTTGTCCTATTGCTTATAATTAGTTTCTTGTTCTTATTTTATCACTGACTATTTATGTATTTCCAGTGAGCTTGAGTTTTTTTTTATTATTATTATTTTCTTGTATTAGTTTGATATTGACATTAGTGACAAGGATTATGAAAAATCTATGGTATCATATCTTAATTTGATTAAAAAAACCTTATTAAAAGAAAAAATATCTATATCAAGATACATATCGTTATCGTGATATAAGATTTTGGTCATATCGCCCACCCTTATTCAGAAACTTCGCACAGCCATTGAAGAGGAGTGGACCAACATTCCACAGGCCACAATCAACAACCTGATCAACTCTATGTGAAAGAGATGTGTTGCACTGCGTGAGGCAAATGGTGGTCACACCAGATACTGACTGGTTTTTAGACCCCCCCCCCACCCCATACAGTAAAGCTGCACATTTCAGAGTGGCCTTTTATTGTGGCCAGCCTAAGGGACATGTGTGCAATAATCATGCTGTCTAATCAGCATCTTGATATGCCACACCTGTGAGGTGGATGGATTATCTCGGGAAAAGAGAAGTGCTCACGAACACAGATTTAGACAGATTTGTGAACAATATTTGAGAGAAATAGGCCTTTTGTGTACATAGATAGATTAAGATCTTTTGAGTTCAGCTCATGACAAATGGGGGCCAAAACAAGTATTGCGTTTATAATTTTGTTCAGTGTATGAGGTCTTTTTGTCAATTCCTCTTTGCTTTTTTTTTTTGGTATTTCTTTGATAGTTTTTTTTTTTTTTTGATTATCGAAAGATAATGAATGATCATCTTATGACATCTAAAATGTAAGTGTTTACAAGTTTTATAGGCTTAACCCTAGGTAAGGTAAATGTAGATTTTTTTTTCATATTCCAGTCTCAAATATCTTGTGCTGAGTCAAGTGTTCAAGAACAGTTATGCAACAGGCTTATCCATGTATCAGATTAACATTCTGGACCACACTATGCTATATGCCTATGGATTACTTACTGTATGCAGACATATATGTGACCCTGGACCACAAAACCAGTCTTAAGTCGCTGGGGTATATTTTTAGCAATAGCCAAAAAAAAAACATTGTATGGGTCAAAATTGTTGATTTTTCTTTTGTCAAAAATCTTAAGATCTTAAGTAAAGATCATGTTCCATGAAGATCTTTTGTAAATTTCCTACTGTAAATATATCAAAACTATATTTTTGATTTGTAATATGCAATGCTAAGAATTCATTTATACAACTTCAAAGGCGATTTTCTCTGTATTTTGAATATTTGTTTTATTTGTATTTTTATTTAATTTTTTACACCCTCAGATTGTAAAACATGTACACATAAGGCATGTGCTTCATCAGGGTATAATTTATAAATTACTTTCTCAATGTCATGCAAAAAAAAAGTTCATGCATAGATAAGAACATCAAGACATTGAAATATTTGCCCATGTTTATCTTACATGGTGTTTTGCAAAAGCATGACAATAATAAATTGTTCATCATGACCTTTTTCCTAAATCAGAAGTCAGCCTTTTGTCTGGAGCTGTTTGTATCTCAAGTGCTGGCTTCATCATTTTCCAGTGCATAAAGTTGATCCTCCTATCTCTGGCACAGGAAATCAATTCGCTTGTGTCCAGCGAGGTCATTTGTCAACATCAGGCAGAAGTTGAACATTTTTTTTCTTGACCTTGGGTTGCAGCTCATATGAGTCATTTGTGTACTGAGCGCCTGTGCATCTTGACAGTCTTGATTAATTTCTGGAGTAGCCTTCAGGCACAGTGGTTAGCTCTGCGGTGTCTGTCTCTCAGTAAGTAGCAACACACCTGATAAGTAGCAAGGGAGTACAGGAAATATAGATTTTATCTTCAGGCATTAAAACCAGAGCATGCCTGAAACCGGTCCAAATCTTTCGACACCAACCAGCATTTAAAAATCATAAAAACTGTTGCTAAATATAGTGCTACTTTTTAATGTATTGATGGTGACAGATGGACAATAGTTGGCAGGGTGCTTATCAGAGTTATGTATAGCTATATTGTGCATGAAGGACAGACTTGACTAATAACTAACTAACAAAAAAAATGAAAAATGTAAACAAAAAAAACCTGATCTGATTTTGTAAATAGTGAGAAATTATGAAAAGGGTGGTTTCAGTTTTAATACTTGAATAAGCAGTTCAAGTCTGACAACTGGCATATAATATAATACACACACACACACACACACACACACACACACACACACACATTTTAGGCAAAATTTAAGCAAATCCTGTAAGTATAAAACCCTAATTAAATTAAATTATTATAATAATTTCATTTATATTTAGGTGAAGGAACATAAGTGATGCCCAACTTCTAATAACAATAATATATATATTTTTTTTTTAATGAAATAATTAATGAATTAAATGCAATCATATTTCTTTAAAATTAAAAATGTATTTTAAATTTAAAAGTGTAATATACATTTTTTAAATTGAAAATTTAATTTAACTTTCTAGCTTAGACTTTCTTTGAATTGACAGCCCCTGGTTAGTATTCACTTTTATTCTAATGTAAAAAAAAAAGTCATTTTTCAGTGAACCGTCATTTAAATTTCACATAAAACATGACATATGTTAACTTTTTTCATCTCCAGTCATCAGATTTTGTCATCATCCTGAATCAGAGGAGAGCTGTGGATGCTTTTAGTAAAGGGGGGAATCTTACTCTTGGAGGAAACTGCACTGTGGCTGTTGGGCCTCTTGGCAGGTAAGCAAGATAATGTAACAGTGTTGTAACAAATTCTGTTGCCAGGGGGCAGAAGAGAGGCAATAACATAGAATAAAGTTCTGGAAGCCTGGGAGCTTTGAGCAAATGTCCACTGTGTTGTAATATGAAGTGACAGTTTTATTACTAAAGTGTTTTCTTTCTTTTTTTAAAAAAAAATCTGGATGCATCTGTGTCAATTGGCTGACTTTTGGTTAAAATCAAAGTTTATGACTTAAGATAGAAAGGTTTGATTTATGTTCAGCAATTGATATTACTGTAAGAGCTGCCATGGCTATGTGGGCATGAATGAGAAAAGGATTGTGCAGTCCTTGAGCTTCATTATGTTCCATTTATTTGGAAACAGACAGTTGAAGCCCATTTCTTTGGAGAGAGTTTTTAAAGTGTTAATATACAGTAGGTAATGGAGGGCTTTAAGATATAAATGAGCTGTCTAATGTTTTTGAACTATAGTTTTGGTGCATTTATGAATGGCAATGAAGGAAAACCTTTTCGTCTTGCTGAAAGCTATATATAAAATCAACAGAATATAAAAGCCATCGACTTTATCACATTCACAAGGTACCCATTTTCTCTGATATGTTTATACAAAAAATGTATAGTTGTCAGCTGCAAGCCTAAGCTTTCACCTACAACACAGTCATTCATAATTTGACAAGCATGAGCCTGTGTGGAAAATACTGCGTGAATTATAGATAATGACAGGTGTCCATACTGTACATTAGGAGCCATTGAAAGTGCTAGTTTAAATGACAGCTGCATTGTTCTAAGGTGAATCAGTGATTTTACTCTTTATTGCTGGATTCTGCTGTGCTTGTGTGGAAAGTTCTTTTTTTTTTATTCTCACTTTAATTGTTGTTTATGGATCTTGCCGGAATAGAGCTGCAAGCAGTGTTGTCCTGAATGGTTGCCTGCTTCACTACAGTAGCTTTGAACGCTAGGACTGAAGATCCCACTTAATGTGGATGTTTGATTTGTTGGCTTAGATTAGATCGGGTTTGGGTGTGCTTTGGCAGCAATGACTGCAGGGTGTGTTTGCTCTTTTGAAATTAGTTATTTTTGGAACCGAACCTTCTTACCACCTACTATAGGACATTTTATATAAATGTCACATCTCATTATTTTAAGAAAATCAACATTTGCATCAAAATCAATGTTTTGTTCTTTTTTAGAACAAAGTTCCATTGTCCACTTAATAACTTGGACATCTTATAAACATTTTAAAGGGGTTCGTGTGGTTTATTTTAGAAATAAATAAATGTATGGAATACTGTTTCTTTGGAATAATACTTTTTACAACTGAAAATAATTTATTTGGTTCGTAAAATTATTTTATTGAAATTTAAGCTAATTTGGCCTTTCCTTTGGCTTGACCTTCACAGATTTTGAATAAATGCAGCCTTGGAGCCTTTTTTTTTTTTTTTTTTAAATAATTGAAACTATTATACAAAAAATATTGAATGTATTCCTTTAAATGAGGATTCCCAACGAATACCCGTTGTTATTGCACTGAAAAATTCATAATCAAAACAAAACATAATCGATTTCACTATGAGCTTTGTGTATTGTTTATTCCTTGCATATATACAAGTGTGACTAAGAATCTCTGGCAGGAATTTGGAGGCAGATGTGGCGTTTCGCAGTACAGCGGCTGTCTACTCGTACTGCAAATCTCGTGGTCTTTATGCTGGAGTGTCCCTTGTTGGTTCCTACCTCATCGAACGCAAAGAAGCCAACCGAAAGTAAGCATGTTACAGGTTAAAGAGTTTAAATGTTGCATTAAAGCCCTCGGGCACTGATGTTACCTCACATGCTGTTTTCATTGTTACAATTTCAGTATCTAATGTGGGCTTTACTTTTGATTAGGTTTTATGGCCAAGACATTCGTGCTTCTGCTATTCTCAATGGAGATGTGGAACCCCCGCCTGAAGCATATGATTTGTACACCATTTTGCAGGACTACACAGAGAAATACACTAGTGACTGGCAGAACAAATACATGCAAGGCTCAAGCAAGGTCACTGTATGTGTACTACTGACATCTTTGAAACCAAAGCTTACTGAGCTACAAGCTATGCTACTCATAATTTTGTAGCACTATATAAAAATTTGCCATTAAAGTTAGTAAATTCATTAACTAACAATAATGAACAATGAGCAATACATCTGTTACAGTATTTATTAATCATAGTTAACATTACAGTGGTTTAAAAACAGTTTTGCTACTTTTTTGAAAAAAACTGCAAGACATCAATGAAATGTATAACTATAAAATAATGTATAATATATTTACATTATAACTTACAGTTTAACTTCAATGGGTACATTTACAATGAATACATACAAAAATAGTTATAGAGTGGCATTTAACCAAATACTTCCCTTTTACTAAATATTTTTAAATGTGTTAAAAAGATATGAAAGGCACTCAAACCATGAATATGGTTTCTTATTTAATCTTGTCATTTACATGAACTGTGTCTAGAGTGAATTCCAAACATTTTATCAAATTTAGAAGAAATTTTGACATTGTTATGTTTTATAATTATTTTTTTCAAGCTCATGGTGTAAAGCAATGAAGGATTTAATGAAAACATTTCCAAATAGAATGGAAATATTCTGACATTTTCTGTACACCACTCATTCACATCAACAAATTAGCACAAAAATAAGTATTCCTCTCCAATTCAGTTACTCGTTTCCTCCGAAAATAAGTTGCATGCTGAAATATCACATTAATTTAAGTCACTCATCTTTTCAAGATTAGATAAAGTTACTACAACAAAGTTACTATAGCCTCATTGTACTTGATAGGATTTTAATTCACACTATTTTCCACTTAAGTCTTTTTCTCAGTCAGATTTGCAAATTGTTTGACTTATTTTGTTCATTTGAGTCTGAGATAGTGGAAACAGGAGTTCTTATAGTGGCAAACGTTAAAAGTACAAACTTTCTTCACAAGTATAAGGTTGTTTGGAATGAAGAAATTAAGAAAGTACACATAAAGAAAGCATGAGAGCTATAATCTGTTGACAAAACTATTCAGCACATTAGAAGTTGATTGTAATTTTCATTTGATGGCTGCTATAAATCAAACTACTATAAAACACTAGATGACAGTAATATAGGCTTTCCACTGTGGTCTCATGAAATCAAAATATCTCATCATAGATAAAATATAAATATTAAATATAAATATAAATATTTTATAGCAAGTATAAAATTCTTTGTGTTCTCAAGATTATAAATCCAAATGAAGCAAAATGAATAGTTACGGTGCATATAATGTTTTGAGATCTCATAGTTCTGCATGTGTAGGGTACAATATGAAATGTTCTGCATGTTTAGCTTATACTTCAATTCAGTTAATATTTAAGGTGCAAACAGAGTTAACATACTGATTTATATTTACAAAAAAGAGGTTTAATTGTTCTTTCTTGACTTAAACTAATGTAATTATGATTTTTTTAAGGCATCAGTGGTGGTATCTGTTTATAAAGTTCTCTGGGTGAGAGACAAGCCTGTTGATGTATTTCGGCGTGTCTTTGTTTTCACAGACGAGTTCAGCTCCAGTTAGACCAAGGCCTCCCTCGCAGAGAGCTGCCTCCTCTTTTTACACACCCAAGGCACAGGGTAACGTGACCCCTTCAATGCTCACACCATTCATCTTTTAGAGCAGAAATGACTGACTGAACGTGTGTTGTTGTTATATTGGAGGAAAGTTGCTAAAGATGTTTGTGTTGATAAAAAGTCATATTTTCACAGCTTCTCCAGCTGTGAAGCCAGTTCTGTATCCAAGCTTAAACAACTGGGATACCGAAAGCTCAGGTGAGTACTTTTATTTATTTATTTTTATTTTTAATATTATTATTATTATTTTAGGCATATGCAAGTCCTTAAGAAAATATCATTCAAAGGTTTCTGTCAAGAACGAAATGTTTTGTGTATTTCTGTTAACACAAGCCTCCCACACAGCTAATGAGACCATGAGAAGTCTTTAAGTATGTTTTTCCCTCCTTTAACGGAATTATGCTTTATTGTTGAAAAAGACACTTCACACCTGCGACTATGGTAATAAACTAACAGAGGAGGAATTTACTGTATGTTTTGTATCCCACCCTGCGTGTTCAAGCATATTATCAAGCCGAATATCCAAACAAAAGGGTTTATTCCTAAAATGACAATGTGGTCATGCATTTCACTTGACACTGATAAATTATAAAGTGGATTAAAACAGCTAGATTAGCAACGGCTAATTGAATAGCAGACATGCACAAGAAGAAACACCCAGTGCTGTGTGGGATCCTTTCATTATTCTGCTCAGCCTTCATAGGATGATTTGTGCTATCGTCAGTTCAACTCCACTAACAGTCTCATTTATTTTCACTAGGTTCCTAAAGGCCCACGTTTAAAGTTAAAGTAAAAGATTGGCCGTTTTCCCATCTTCCTGCACTCTGAAAGAGCCTTGATTCTCTTTGCCATGTCACAAGTCTGCTATGCAGCAAACACATTCTTTCCCACAGCGAAATGTCATAATCATCCATGCGGGGAGAGCTTTTAAAGGCCACTTGCTCTGTGTGTGTTTGTGAATTGATTCTGGACTGGTGGAGTTTGTCACATACACACCCAAGAATAAAAATATTTAGCAGCCTCCCTTTCTTTTAAATAGAAAAAACTTGGAGAGGCGTTTTTCTTGGATCTCCACAAGTCCATTTTATTGTCAGTTACAGTTTCATTTTATTGTCTTTAAAGGTGCTGTAGGGAACTTTTGTAAAAAAAAATATTTTTTACATATTTATTAAAACCTGTCATTATGTCCTGACAGTAGAATATGAGACAGATAATCTGTGAAAAAAATCAAGCTCCATCTGGCTCCTCCCAGTGGTCCTATTGCCATTTGCAGATAGTCATGCGCTCCCGGTAAAAAACAACCAATCTAGCTGCGGTCCGTAACTTTGTTTGTGTTCAAAATGTAGAAAAATGTATATAAGCAGCGAGTACACCATGAATCCATTTTCCAAACCGTGTTTTTAGCTTGTCCTGAATCACTAGGGAGCACCTATAATAAGTGTTTATATTCGGACTATTTTAGATTGCTTCGGGGATACCGCGGCGGAGTAACCCAGTACCTTTGTGATTCTTCATAGACATAAACAGAGAGAAGTAGTTCCGGCTACGATGTTCTTCCGCAAGACGCAAGCAGTTCTGTTTATTAACCGCTAAAGCGTCAAAAGTTCCCTACCGCAGCTTTAATAGATGATGGCTAGTCTTTCTAGTGTATGAAGCCTTTTAAAAGTATGTATTCCAGTCTTTTCAACAGGAAAAAGTCATTTGTTTCAGGTATTGAGCTATGCTGGTCGTGTTGAAAAGAATAGCTCGATAGAAAAGTTTATTGCAGTTTTTTTGTGGTACGTAGCCTTTTATTGTGTTTTATTTACAATGTTTTGGTTGTGACGCGGAATATTCAGATTAATAACTGAGGGCTATAACTTCAGTATACAATTGTTCCAGTCCATCGTGGCCATAGCAAGCTTGAGGGAAAACTGTTTGAATATACTTGTATGTGTTTATGATTGTGTCAGTGGTCTTCTTGCGTCATTCGTGGTCAGAAAGAAGCCCCATAAGAATATAACAGGTTTGCCTACAGAACATTGCATCTCCCTTTTAGAAGACCATGTTAAGAGGTTGTTTTAGTTTCTGTTGTCCCTGACTTGCGAACTCTGTCATACGAATGAGGATTTGGAAAAAGACTGACAGCCCAAATTATAATTAATATAAATTCTTGAATGCATGGATGCCAACTGTGCCACAAAAAATGTTTTCAATTACTTAAATGAGTGATACTTTATTCACTTGCACATTAATTCAAACAGTAATTCCTTGTCAAAGTGCACGCAAGTCGACTCATTGAAAATACAGTAGCTCAAATTAGATTGAAAACTAAATTGATATGTGCATTTTAATATCATCTGCACTTCTCGCACTCAAAACGGCAGACTGAAGCTTGCGTTATTAGAATGATTAGCTGATATCCTTCATTTCCCATGTTTACGCTTTAATTAATTTAGATGCTATTATGGTGCATTTATTCGTTATTTTTTAACTCTGTTGATTCATGTGTGTAAATGAAGTTAATTGATTGAAATGTGCGCATGCCTCAGCATGATTCAGACAGTTATAGACTGCTGTAGACAAGGTTTCATTGTTCGTGTCTCCTTCAGGTGGGAATAGGTTTCCAATTCCCCTCTCTGATGCTTAATTACCGGATTTTGTCAAATTACATGTTAATATTCTACTAGTTGATAACAGTCATTCTAAATCAAACATTGCCTGGCAACCTAAATATTATGTGTCGAGTTTCAACTGTCAACTGCATAAGAAACCAAACCATCGGCCAACAGCAATCTTTTGGCCAGAGCTGGATGTGTAAAAGAGCCTGGTGAGCTATACAGGGACTAGATATTGTTAACCAACTACTTTACATGCTTTTCAACATATATTTAATTAGCCTACAAAGAGATCTTATGCATTGCAATCCTTTAATTTGTAATATTTGCCCTGTTTGTGTGCCGCGGTGCGTCCCTGTGTTTAATAAGAAGCGTGTACGCTCTTTAAATGACAAAGAAAAAACATTGCGCCAGACTTAAAACCAGGTTTGAGTTGGTCTATGGCGTAGTCTATTTTCAGCTCCTTAAAATAGCAATGCGTCAGCAATGCGCCTGAACACACGCACAAATGAGTGCAAATGCATTTGCTAACTAAACGACTTCGTGCTGGACGGGAAAATGTGAACGGCGCCGAACTGAAACTAGCAAACACACTTGCGCTGTGCCTTGCATCGCATTGCGTCGGGTGTTTTATAGGGCCCAAAGTGTTTATACAGTGTTGCTGTTGTCCGGCTGGTTGAAATGATGAAGAAAGATAAAGTGTTTACACTAAGTGAATTACATACAAATATCTAACTTTTAAATTGTGCATGCATAGTAAAAGGATAATACAGCTACAATGAGATTTCTGTTATCATTTACTCTCCCTTATATAATTTTATAATTTCTGGTCACTTATATCCAGTGTTGACATTCATTTCACAGAAGATACAGGTTAGGAAAAAAATAATTATTATTATTATTTTTTTTTGGATAGAATTGGATTTTAACATTGGGGAAAAACACTTTAATGAAATGGTTTGGAGTAAATGACTTGTTTTGTGTTACTTGAAAGACTTCATGACTTGAAAGATGAAAGACATCATAATATGATAAAGCTGACTACAGTCTTTCGATGATGAGTCAAGGAGATACTTATCTGTATTGTTACAAGCTGCAAAACAATCTCCTTGGATGTGTGTTCACAGTGCTTGTTGTTTTACTGGCAGACATTTCTCTCTCCCCAATTATCATGATATCATTTGTGAAAAATGTGACCTGGAAAACTCTCACTCCTCACTGTTTCATTAACACTCCTTCCCCTGAAGATCATTATAACTGTAAATAATATTTAGATGGATCCCTGGCCTTAGGAAAATGTGGTTAGAGAGCCACCCTGATTTCTAAAGACTTTTTGTCTCTAAAGGGAAACTTTTTTTTGAGGTTTGGATTTGTTAAGTGTAATGGCACGTTGAGCAGCTATTGTACAGGTTTCTCTGATCCCGATTTTCCTCCGGAATGAAAAGTGAATCCAGGTTGTCTATTGTTAATCAGGTCTTTGGTATTCCACCATAACCAGGTGCCAGTGATTTATCCATGGTTACATTAATTGGATTTGGTCACTGTATACCTGATAGGGCTTAGCTAACCCTCCAATCTGAGATTTATAGCAGCGGAGAGGAGAAATAGCAGGCTCTCCTTCCTGTCATGAGCTGTCACTTTTTCAGGTATTGCGTGTGCAAGTAGAAAACCGCATAGCTCAGATGTCACCACTCTGCCAAAATACACAGCCCTTCCAGATCTGAAGAAACTCTCTGGATTGTATTGCTGTCTTGCGTGCGGCTTGTCATGTCTTGCACTTGTGGTAGCGGGAATGAACATTATGTTGAATGGATGCAGTTATTTTAGGATACAAGTCAAAAGCATTTAGTATGAAAAACGACTTGACAGAAGCTTTTGGCTAGGCCTGAGGTTTATTTGGAGTCAGGAGATTTCAGAGCAGGTGCCAACAGTGTGAAACCACATTCCACTTCTGTCTGATTCCATGCTCCTCTCTTGTATGTCTTCACTGATGAAAACCCCTTGCCAGCCATTTTGCCAGCAAATTTAATCGTATCATTCGGTGAAGCTTGGTGCCTGTTGAATGTCGCTCTGCTTATATTGATACATGAATGAAAGACTGAAACCACATCGGAAAGCTGGGATTCAAAATCTGTTTTAAAATATAGAGTTGTGTCATATATCTGCGTGAAACTGATTATAGACAAGAAAAATGTTGTCTGGGGACTTTTTGTCCATCGGTTGTTGGATCTGAATGCAAGCTTGCAGTCGATTGTAAATAAGGGATGAGGTTTATTCAGATGAATTATTGGAAAAGTCCGATATACGTAACAGAACGATTAGGTAATTACATTTTACATTTGTAGTTTTGTGTGTTTTTGCAATCCAGGTAAATTCGTAGCAGCCCACCAAATTTACATACAGTACTTCCAGCAAAGGCATAGGGGGAGCATGGGAATTTCAGAAGTGATGGGGACAGAAATGTCAATTTTTTTTTCTTTTTTTTCGTAAGAAATCAAGTACACTGTTGGACAACTGTTGTTTTTTCTTGTATTTTCCTAATGACAATTTTATGATTGGTTTATACTACAACAACTTTTTTCCTTTATCACAGATTAAGGCAGAAATATGTTATATTTTCTATAGGTTACCGTAATAAATTATGTCAATTAGCACCAAATTATTCAATATACATTATTTGTTTATTACCTGGAGATGACTTTATGAAAAAAACACATAAACCATATAATGTCGCAAATCATGTGTTTATTTTCTTCATGTTTCTTCAGTCAAATCATTTGTGCTTTTTATGCTCAGCTGCAGTCATAGATTGGATGCCTTTGTCCATTTTGGGGATTTCCTGGCACGTCATAATTTATTACTTCTATAAATCCATTTTGGACTTTCCCTCTTGCTTTGAGAATGAAACAAACACTGCAGGGACAAATCCCTTAGTTTTGATGGCTGGTTTTGTTTCGCACACATGGCTGCATGGGAAAGAAACAAAAATCATTCATCTTACCTGAGTGTACATCAGAATGAATTTTAAGCTATTTCAAGATAAGAACGTACATAGTTGCTTCCAAACTCTGGACTAGTCTATTTGTAGGACAGGTCTTTTTTTTCCTTTTCTTTTTTTTTAAGACCTCTAAAGGAAAGGGGAAACAAACTCTTAGTGTAAATCTTTCAATTCCACTAACAAAGTGTATTTATTACTGCTTGATGTGTTAAAACACATAGTCAAGAATTTCAGTAATTGAAGATTCAAATTTGCTGTTTGTTAACCTGAGCTCAATGTACTGTAGGTTTGAGAGAGAGAGCGTCAATTAACTGAGCCAAAGTTGGGCTTATCTATTTTAAGAGTACATACTGCTCTCTAGTGTTGAGATTTTGTTATTACAGTTTTATATACCATCATAGGCAAGTTTATAATTCATTTTTAATTTTAATATAATTCATTTTTATTCAGTGTTAATGTCACTCTATGTATGTGCAACATTTAAACTTTTACCCGTAATTATTTATCAAACTATCGTGCAAATAAGGAAAAGCACAAGAAATGCATCATACAATAGCTCTATTCATATTACATATTGTTCCAAAGCAGTGCGGAAATACCATTCAGGATCAATTGTAAATAAATCAAATAAATTTCAAAAGTAAAGAAGTTCCAAAGCAAATGCACACTACATGTTAATACCGATTTTAAAAAAAGTATTATTTAATTTAATTTAATTTAATTTAATACATCAATGAATGTTTTACTAAATATTTTATTATCTTTAATAATGTGCTGTCAGTGTTGTTTTAATGTCCCTGAGATACTTTATAGTTTTTATTATTATTTTGATTCATTTTAATTTTAAAGTTTTTGTATTTTTTATAGTTTTTAGTATTATTATCATTGTTTAATTTTATATATGCTGTATAGTTTTTATTAATGTTTTCAGTTTAAATTTTAGTTGTTTAAGTACAAGTTAATTAAATTAAAATGAGAAATGTTGCCTTGGCAACTAGCTGAAATAAAACGTTTTTTATATATTTTTATTAGTGGTGGGCCGTTATCGCCGTTAACGTGCTTGCGTTAACGCGAGACTCTTATCGGGCGATAAAAAAAATATCGGCGTTAATCTATTCTCAAAGTTAGGTTGGGAGCTGGGTCTATACTAAGCAAGCTATGATGACTTTGACCTTGATATTTTATATAACCGACGGGTTGAGGCCAGCCTAACGGACAGCAACACTGAACCGAGCTCTCTTCTGTGAAGTTCTCCTCAAAGTCCCTCCTGCACCGGAACGAACAAATACCAATCGCAGTTTGAAACAAACAACAAGATGTGAAAGAGCCCGATTCAGTACTCGCGGTGTTCTGGTGTTCAGGGCTCACGCATAGAAAGGCGTCTCGAGACGCTAAAAATAAGCGTTTTCAAGTGTTTTGATCGATCATCGAATTTGCTTATTTTTGCTCTAGTGCCGACAAATACATACGAAATATGTCAAAATGTCCACCTTGGAAATTATGCTCGAAAAAACAGTCAGTTATTTCTTAAGTGAAAGTAAACAGCTGAGGAAAAATGGGATGTGTATTATATTGGATGCATTCATCTTCTCTTAAAGGGACCACGCCTAATTGAGCTACTGGCTGCTGTAATGTTAATCAAGAAAATGAAAATCAGAATCAGAATCAGAAAGAGCTTTTATTGCCAAGTATGCTTACGCATACAAGGAATTTGTGTTAGTGACATAAGCTTCCAGTACACAGAGACAACAACACACAGAAAAAAAAAAAAAAAAAATAGATGTACAAATTGGCAAATAAATAAGTGTATAAACAATTGTGCAATAAATGATAATGGAATAGGATTGAGTGAGATGCAGGAATGTTCTAGGATGGAGGGTTAACAAATAAATATAAGGATATTGCACGTTTATAAGCATAAGTAGGGAACATTTAACTGTTCATGAGGTAGATTGCCTGGGGGAAGAAACTGTTCTTGTGCCTTGCTGTTCTGTTGTTTGCGGCTCTGAGGCGCCGGCCAGATGGCAAAAGTTCAAAGATGGGGTGACTTGGATGTGAGGGATCCAGAGTGATTTTCTGAGCCCTTTTCCTCACTCTGGATGTATACAGTTCTTGTAGGGTGGGCAGGGGAGCACCAATAATCCTTTCAGCAGTCCGAACAGTTTTCTGTAGTCTTCTGATGTCTGATTTTGTTGCTGAACCAAACCAGACAGTTATTGAAGTACAGAGGACAGACTCAATGTCGGCTGAGTAGAACTGTTTTAGCAGCTCCTGTGGCAGGTTAAACTTCCTCAGCTGGCGAAGGAAATACAACCTTTGCTGGGCCTTTTTAACAATGGAGTCAATGTGATTGTCCCACTTCAGGTCCTGAGAGATGGCGGTTCCCAGGAATCTGAATGACTCCACTGCAGTCACAGTGCTGTTCATGATGGTGAGTGGGGAAAGTGCAGGTGGGTTTCTCCTAAAGTCCACGATCATCTCCACTGTTTTGAGCGTGTTCAGCTCCAGGTTGTTAAGACTGCACCAGACAGCCAGCTGCTCAACCTCTTGTCTGTAAGCAGACTCATCACCGTCCTGGATGAGGCCGATGACTGTAGTGTCGTCTGCAAACTTTAGGAGCTTGACAGAGGGGTCTTTAGAGGTGCAGTCGTTGGTATACAGGGAGAAGAGCAGAGGGGAGAGAACAGATCCCTGAGGGGCACCAGTGTTGGTGGAGCAGCTGTTTGATGTGTATTTCCCCAGTCTCACTAACTGTTGCCTATCTGTCAGAAAGCTGGTGATCCACTGACAGATAGAGCTAGGAACAGAGAGCTGGGTCAGTTTGGTCTGGAGGGCTGTTGGGATGATGGTGTTGAATGCCGAACTAAAGTCCACAAATAGGATCCTCACATAAGTCCCTGTTTTGTCCAGATGTTGCAGGATGAAGTGCAATCCCATGTTGATTGCATCATCCACGGACCTGTTTGCTCGGTAAGCAAACTGGAGGGGGTCCAGTAAGGGTCCAGTGATGTCCTTCAGATAAGCCAGAACCAGTTTTTCAAACGACTTCATGACGACACACGTTAGAGCCACAGGTCTGTAGTCGTTAAGTTCTGTTATCTTGGGTTTCTTTGGGATGGGGATGATGGTGGAGCGTTTGAAGCAGGAAGGCACTTCACACAACTCCAGGGATCTGTTGAAGATCTGTGAAAAGATGGGGGCCAGCTGGTCAGCACAGATTTTCAGACAAGCTGGTGTAACACCATCTGGGCCTGGTGCTTTTCTTCTTTTGTTCTTCTTGAAGACCTGGCGCACATCATCTTCACAGATTTGAAGAGCAGGAGGTGTGGAGGGTGGGATTGCAGGATGGGATTGCAGAAATGAAAATCACTCACTGCTCTTGACAACTTTGTAGTTTTAACAGTCAAACCAAAAATTGTTCAGACACCAGATATATTTTATATATATATAGCAAAACTGTAATAATGTGAGAAATGTTGAAGGTGTCTGAATAAATGTAGCTTTGATTGTATATATTTTATTTTTTACATTGAAGACTATCCAGTGCTTTTTTACATTTAATTATTTAGTTTCTGTACCTTGACACCTACAAACTTGAAAAAACCTTAAACATTGTGTAAATAGCACAAACAAATAAAAATAAACGAACATACAAATTAGACAATTTCAAACAGGGGACCACTGGTACAACCTTCACCGGGTCCCCACTTGTGCAATGTGAAATTAGTTTACAGCTTTTTCAAGCAGTTTGTGATGCATTTTGGAAACAGGAGATGTTCATTTCTAATGCACCATCTAGCTTGATAAACCCCTTCTCAAAGACTTATTGTTTGTCAATTTGATTTGGGTAACACATATTCTGAATGCCTTCGGCAGAATTCGAATGAGCAATTTTAATCTAGATTAATCTCAGATCAAGATCACAGTGAGATTAATCTAGAATCTAGATCTAGATTCTAGATTAAAAAAATTAATCTATGCCCACCTCTAATTTTTATATATGTTCTTATAGTTTCAGTTTCAGTTTATTAGTAATAATAATATTGTGTGAAATTACCATTTGGGAATCATTCTGTATATTATTATGCTTTAAATGACCTAGAATTAAATGCTTCAATAACAAATCACTTTTTTAAAAGTCTATTTTTAATTAGTATTTTTATGCATGTATTTATATATTTTATATACATTTATAAACGTTTTACTAATTTTTTTTCGGTCTTGAAAAAAAATTACAGTTTGGGCATCATTCTGTATGTTACTAAGCTTTACATTTTCTTGATTTGTAGTTAGAATTACACTTTCAAAAATGCTCCAATAACTAAAGTGTTTCCAACCAAACGATCTCTCCTCTCTAATGTGTTCTAGATCAAGCGTCAGGTGGCACTTTAGTGGTCACAGCTGTGCATCCGTTCACCGGTCAGCAGCCTGGAGATCTGAGCTTTGTTGCAGGAGATCGTATCACTGTTATCACCAAAACCGACTCGCAGTATGACTGGTGGGAAGGAGAACTAAGAGGGCAGGTTGGGATCTTCCCAGCTAATTTTGTGTCTTATAGCTGAAAGTGCTTAAAACGGTGACAAATGATGTCTGGCATTGAAGGCTCCTGTTCTTTTGCACAGTTTGAAATGACGTTTATGATAAAGGTGTTTATATTTAGGAGCACTTGGGGTCAGTATTCCTCTTAAAAGCTGTATTAAGGGATGACAAGGGGTGTGTTTTCAACGTGACCAGCATTGGTTAAATATATTCTTCATTTCGCTTTGGCCGTTCAGTTATTGGTATGTGGGTTGACTGCTTAAGGGTTCCCATTTTATTAGTTATTAGTCCATTTTTAGTTATGCTATGGTTTAGAACCAAACTTGAATGCAATTATGCTTTTTTATGTGTACACAAAGACACTGTGGTATATGAAATGAAGTTACTCCATGTGTGAAATATGATAGCACAATGATTTGCCATCTGTAAAAACACAGTGGCACACGGCTGGTTGGTGTGCCATTTTTATTATTATCTCATAATAACACTGCACAGCTGATGCGAACAAATGTTAATACAAATTAATAATCTACATTGTTCAAAACAAGCCTTATTTATAGTTTTCTGAACTATTAACTTTTATTTATCCTTACATATGTCTTGTACTGTTGCTCGTGGGGGAAAAAAAGAAGTTTTTAAAGAAGTTTTTGAATGGTTGCTTTCATTGCTTTCATTTATTGCCGTTTGCACAAAAGAATGATTGTTTTCCCACTGGTTTTAAATGAAATTTACTGTATATCAGTTCAAATAAAGATTATTTCCTACATTTTTAACATAATTTGTCTGTATTGCTGGTTTAAGACTTGATTTTTCTTATTGTAATATAAATGAGTAATGAGTTAAAATAGATCACATTGACACTTGCTCAATCTGAATGTAATATAATGAATGGTAGTTAATGAGTTGCAACATTCCTTGCCCACAAGTTGTCATACAAACTAGTTTCTGCACTGCTGTTAAAAAATCTCTTTAAATAAGCAAGTTATAATATCCCCAAAATTTTGTGAAGGTAAAGATTGTACTTTGAAGTACAGCAAAAAGATTAGATCTTCAATTTGTCAATAAACCTAAAACAAAAATAAAAAAGCAGAAAACATAAATATGTGTTTTTGAACTGAAGAAATCCTATATATATATATATATATATATATATATATATATATATATATATATATATATATATATATATATATATATATATATATATATATATATATATAATTTTTTTTTTTTTTTTTTTTTTTTTTGCAGTAGCAGCACTGAATGATTCCAGCATTAAATGAAATCTTTTTAGATATTCCAGTATAATAATAATCCATAAGTAAAACTCCTTATTAACATAGCTAAACCCCCATTACATAGTACAACTACTTGACATATATTTTGAAAATACATTTGAAATGGTGACATCCCAATCATAGGCCCTCACTTTTAATTGATTGTCATAAAAAAGACATTAAAAGAAATAAAAATGAAATGGAAAAAGTCAATTTCTGCTTTGTTCCTCATGTTGATCATCCTGAGAGGGGGCTGCTTTCCGCTTGGTTCTTCGTGTTTTCTCCTTGGTGAAACAAGCATTCAACTCCTGTGTAGGCTTCATAGGCCAACTTATATAAAAAATAAAAATAAAATTATAGTCTATAATACATCTAATTGTACATACACTTTGTCTTAAAATATTGATTATTTGGCTGTGGCTAACCAGCATTTCTATCTTTAAACAAGTAGCTATCATTTGATTGTATGATACAGATGGCATGCTGATGAAAAGAATGCTGTCATGGCATGATGTACACAGATAAACTTTACACACTAGTTTACAACACAAGTCTGACAAATTGTCCCATTGACCTCCCTGGAATTCAAAATATTCCAAACATCCATATATTTGTTTTGCCTGATACATTTGAATATTTATTTAAATAATATATGTGATTGCATATATTGCAAGATATATTAAATCTTTATTTTTATTTTTTATATTTGTATATATATGTTTTTTTTTTTTCATTTGATGTATCTCACCGTGCATGGAGCGGGAGCTTCAGTCTGGGCTGTTTCTTACAGTCTTGTACAGTGTCTGGTAAAGGGATGCCACTGGTCTCTGGAAGAAGCAGGCACAGGGCTGCACCGATGATCGGCCCACTGCTGTAACAGATCATTGCTGGTAGAGGGATCCCTCCGTCGGGGGTCACCACAGCATTTATAATACAGGCCGCTCGGTAACAAAGACTAACCAGGCCGACACACTTCTGCCTGCATAGTGTAAAATATTGTGTTAGTGAGAAAGAGATCTAACAGAAATCTCTCTTAGACCATGATCTGTCTTGTGATAAATGGGATAAGCTCAGATTTAGAGAAAACAAAGTGTGATAATATCATATCAAGTAACTTTTCTACCAACTCAGTTTCAGTGTTGGTGTAAAATTGTGTGCAACAACTACTTATCAGTACATTCAGATTAAGTGTGGGAACATTGCATCACGCATTGTCTATTACTGTACTGTTAGCTTACATACTTAGTACTGCAACTGCACACAATGTTATGTAACAGTAAGTGTTTTATCATCTCTACAATGATCCAGCATATTTATTGTCTACCTGCACGAATGTATTCCACTGTGGATCAATAATGCGCATACATTTTAAAATATTTTTTGAAAAGTGAGTTGTGATATACTTTTTGAAATGTTAAAATTACTCCGTGTTACACTTGATTTCACACAAACAAAGATGCTTTCTAGTCATCTGACCCTGCACATTTTATGACTGACAGATCAACACGGTTGAACTCTAAGGTGTGTTTTGAACTTGGAGACTAGTTATCTAATTATCTGACTAATAATGTGTTTTATCAGGTAGGCCTGTTTGGAGACTGTGTACCGTATTACAGTTGGGAACAGCTCAATCCCATAGAGCATGGAGACACAGTAGGTGTACTGCATACACAGCTTGCCCATCAGTGCCAGGGTCATAACAAGAGCAGGCACGTCTGTTTGGAAAGAGAGAAGATTACAAACCATTAGTTGTTAGAGAGATATTCTTCAAATGAAAATACACCTATGTAACTCACATCTAAACAATATCAGACCATGATCAATCATGTGCTCAGGTACTGTATTTCAATGACTGTGTCCCTCACCGCAGAACTTGGAAACAAGGAGGGACAACATACAGGAAATTCCACTGAGGAACAGCGACCCCATGCAGAACGGCCTGCGGCCCCAACGCTTCAACAGAAATGGAAGCAGTAAAGAGGGAGCCTCTGAAAGCCCAGAGAAAAACTGAGCCAGATAGATATTTACACCGAAACTTCCCACACTGAAACAGATCCCATAATAGGTGAGAGCAGATGCAAAACTGTACAAAAAAAAAAAAAGACACATTAAAACAATATTTTTTCGGTAGGTCCATATAAGCAGCAAACTGTTTAGATAAAATATATATATATATATATATATATATATATATATATATATATATATATATATATATAAAAATTTGTTCAGATATTGCCAATAGATACAGAGGAAATAAGTGTCTCTGACTTGAGAAAACGAGCTTGTTATATATATGAAGAGTTCAGATGCAAAAGCCTCTAAGTGCCATCTGAAATTTTCATCTAAGATTAGGATTTTTATCAGGCTCCTATTTATGTTCAGTTTTTTCACTTTAATAGCCTGGAAAAGGACCTGCACATTGCCATTAAAGTTATATATATATATATATATATATATATATATGTATATATATATATATATATATATATATATATATATATATATGTATATATATATATATATATATATATATATATATATATATATATATATATATATTAAACAGACCCTCTAAGTTACATCATTCAGACAAGCTATTTACTTTGAGCTTTGAAAACTCAAGTAATACATTCCTTAAAGGGGGGGTGAAATGCTCGTTTTCACTCAATCTCCTGTTAATCTTGAGTACCTATAGAGTAGTACTGCATCCTTCACATGTGCAAATCCGGCGTCAAACTGGGCCTTGTTTGTAAAACAAGCATCTTCGAAATGCAGGGAACAAACAAAAACACTTGCACAACTCTGTCGATACTCTGTAAAAATAAACTCCATCCACTGGTCCCTTAATGTTTTTTTTTTTTGGTAATCTGTGCAGGGTTGTCTTGCCCTCACAACCAAAAACACACTCCTTTTGTGACATTTCGCGACTCTCTCGCTCTGATCAGTGAATGTCTCTACTCTGCTCTACGGGAGCGCGCGCTCTTCCAGCAGACGTGCCTTAGGACCCATATAAGGAAATTCCGCTCCATCTAACGTCACACAGAGCCATACTCGAAAAAAACTTTACGAAACTTGTGACAAACCAGAAGGAGTATTTTTGGAACAACTCACAACTTATTTTTTTAAACTTTGTCCATGTTTAGCATGGGAATCCAACTCTTTAACAGTGTAAAAAACTCAGTATGCATGAAATAGCATTTCACCCCCCCTTTAAGGTGCAACCTCCCTTTGTGTCACATACTTAATATCCTCAAAATCTATATATATATATATATATATATATATATATATATATATATATATATATATATATATATACATACATATAAAAAACTTGTTAAACTTCCCTACCCAATGTAACTCATGATAAACAGACGAAGGAGTATAGTGGGTGATGTAAAGGTAGCAAAATTAGACTCCGTTTTAGTTGAGGTCTTCTCTGAGAGTGGCTTCTGGATCTCATTGTCCACGGAATCCAGAAGCTGTTAATGAAGGAATCTACAATTTAAGTTAGCACAAAGCATGGTGAAATGGCATGTCTCTCCACTTTCCACAAACATTTGAGCAATTCTAGAGTATGATTTTGCGTCTTACAAGACCCAAGTAGTCCCTGTCCTCAGGACTTCTGCTCTGATAGCCCTCTAGTGTTTTCATCCTCTTATTTAGAAGCAGCCATCTGGGCGATTCTGGAAGAAAGCTAATTATTGCAAGAAAAATAAATAAGTAAATCAATCAATCAATAAAAAAAAAAAAAAAAACATACTTAATCATGCATTGAAAATTGTCTTTGTTCCTCTTACAAATAAAGAGGTAGAAAGAGGATCTGAGGGATGCCCAGTGCCAGATGAAACTGCATCCAACCACTGACTAAGAAAGCTATGGCAGGCAATCCCATCATTCCCAGACTGAAGATGAAGGAAAACTGGGTGGGTGGCCATATACGATATTTGGGCAGGCTCCATTCAACACCTGCGAATTCAGAAGCACTTTTAAATTAATTTATTATGATTATAAACTAATTTGTTACATTCTAAAATGAATCTTTGTTGTGTGTGTGTGTGCATATATATATATATATATATATATATATAAAATAAAAATAAATGTATGCATTTAGCAGACGCTTTTATCCAAAGCGACTTACAGTGCATTCAGACTATCAATTTTTACATATATATATATATATATATATATATATATATATATATATATATATACACACACACACACACACACCGTTTTTTTCGGACTATAAGTCGCACCTGAGTATAAGTCGCATCAGTCCAAAAATACGTCATGACGAGGAAAAAACAACATAAGTCACATATATTTAGAACCAAGCACCAAGAGAAAACATTACCGTCTACAGGGCGCTATATGCTGCTTAGTGTAGACAACAGGAGCACTGACAGTCCGGAAATATATATATATATATATATGTGTGTGTGTGTGTGTGTGTGTGTGCTCTACGTATAAGAAAACAACTGCCTTGCTACTAAAATAGTTTATTAGTTGTTTTTAGTTTTAATACAGAACAAGAAGACACGCATAATCGTAACTGTACCTAAACTGTAGGAGCAGATGTGGATGGCACAGCAGGCTGCTCCACTGATGCCGCGCGCAGTCAAGTACACGGGCACATACGGCAGAAATGCCACTACAAGAGTAGCAACTGCGTGGACCGCTGAGCAGCAGACCAGAAGGAATTTCTTCCCATACCTTTTCAGAGGATGAAGATATAGCTATTACTCTTTAGTCGCAAAAAAAAGTCTGACGTCGAAAACAGAAAAGGGGAAGTATAGGCTACAAACTTGTCAGATACAGCGCCACTGAACACCGAGCCGACCAGTAAACCGGTCATGTACGTCGCTTGCCCGTGAGCAAAACGATTCGCCTCGTGACACTCGAGGCTCTGCTGAGAAATAGAAACAGTGTGTAATGCACTGAATATGTGGTGGGCTTTAAATAGACTATATGTTGTGCAATATTTGTTACTCACAGTGAGTTCGCTGTGATTGCCCGTCCAACTTGTTGAGCTGTTGAAACTGAAAATATTAGTGTCCACTGTTTGGTTCATAGATTTGCTCGCTATATTCTCACTGCAAGGCAGAATGTGTAACGTAAAGATATCCACGAAAAATGTAAAGGCTGTGAAAAAGGTCGGCAAAGAAAGGATTAAATAGACATGTCTTTGTAATGGACCAACAAACTGACGAAATGCGCCGTCCGTCTTCATTTCGCCTGCTAGGTTTTAAGTTGTGGACTATCCCTACGTAAACTTGTGCTAAGAAGGAGCACTGATCTTTCACTGAGGTTTAAATTTTTTTACGTGTTTCTGCCATCACGTCTGGGACTTTTGAAGACGTCTTCTCTCCACCGTCAGTCTGTCTTCGTGTAAATATTGTTGGTTTGGACTCCTGGAGTTCGAGTCTGACACTGGTGACGCGAAGGAGTCAAAGCAGCCACTGTCACACTTCGCCTACTAGTTTACCAGAGGGCGAATTAGGCTACATTTTCAAAAAGTATTCTGCAGCCGAAGTTAAATAAAACAATATAATAAAAAATACTCGCTGTCCGCTTGATTCACATTTTACGTCAAAACATACATAGGCTATATGTACAATACATGGTATTTTGTTTGAAGTGTCATTGCACCACGTAATAAATGAACATACTGGGTCCAGAGGAAAACCTGACAAAATTAGGTAAAAGTAGTCTACATTATATTACATTAATTATTACATTACATTATATTTGAATATGATTTCTGTAGGTTGTTTACCTCACAAGGTGTTAAATAGTATTAGCATTCAGAGAAATTCATTGCATTACAGGAAATATAATGATTCTACAGATGAATCACAGATCAAAAGTCAACCACAAATCCTGCATTTAGTTAGCAAATCATCACCTACTTGCTAGTGAGTGGGTGCATATACTGTAAATAAATGGCTTACACTGCTGGTCAATAGTTGGGGATCAGTATAAGATTTTGAATGTGTTTTAAAGAAGTCTGTTACATTTATTTGACCAAAAATGCTGAAAAATAGTAATATTGTAAAATATTATTAAATATATTTTATATTATAAAAAATATTATTACCATTTAAAATATTTCATGCAAATTACCTTCTGCCCGTATGCAAAATCTAATAATAAATTCTTGACTCCATTTGGAGGTTGTTTGGTTTGGTCTGAGCACTTAAGTGAATGCTGGAGGAAGATCGGTCAGTGTGGAGTGTGTTTATATCTTTTATTCTTAGATTTATCTTTGATATTTGATGTCTTTGTATTGATTTGATTTGATTTGATTTGAGATCTCTGAATTGTGTAATTGGCATAATACTGTACATATTTACCTGGCTGATGATTATAAATTGTTACATTTGTACTCTGAAATTATTTTCTCATGTAGATTAAGTGAAGGCATGTTTCCACAAATCTGCATCCAGTCACATACTAGATCTCAGGTTAGATGGAGCATGGGGCACATCAGGTGAGATATCGACTTTAATTAAGTTGTTAAGCAGTTGCATTAACTAGGGGGGCTATATACTACTAGTATTTATACTAGTGAGCATGTTCGGCATACTTCATATATAGCCATAACCTCTGGTTATTGTCTTATCTTTATTCAAGTTATATTGTTAGATTAACTATTGAGAGCTAGATAAAACACAATTGAAGTATTAGCATTTCATATAGACCTTCATATAGACCTCTGATAATTGTTTGAGCTTTAACTCAAAAGTTGTTAAAGTTGTTACATGGTGACTATAGGGACTAAACAGAACCACATCATTTTAACATATCCTTGCTGACTAAAAGCATTACTTTTCTTAAAAAATAAATAAATAAATAAAATAGGAAAATAATTACTGACCACAAACTTTTGAACGGTAGTGTATATTGTTACAAATGATTCCTATTTTGAATAAATGCAGTTCTTTTAAACTTTTCATTCATTAAAGAATCCTGAAAAAAGTATCACAGGTTCCCAAAAATACGAAGCAGTAAAACTGCTTCCAATACTGATAATAAATCAGCATATTAGAATGATTTCTGAAGGACCATGTGACACTGAAGATTAATGACGTTGAAAATTCAGCTTTGATCACAGCAATAAATTCTATTTTAAAGTATTTTAAAATAGAAAACCATTATTTTAAATTACAATAATGATTCACATATATTACTGTTGTTGTTTTTTCTGTATTTCTGAACAGATAAATGCAGCCATGATGAGCAGAGACTTCTATAAAAACATTAGGCTACAAATCTTACTGATCCCAAACGTTTGAACACCAGATAATTGTATTAGCTAAAATCACAAGAAATGCTTAAAACACAAAATGTGTCACATTTATTTGTCACATTTAACAATTAAACCATTAACACAGTCCTTAAATAAGAATAAAACAGTTATTCCATTCTATTAAGAACATTTATTCCATTCCATCCTTGTACATTGCTTTCTAGTAAACGACTCATTACTGACACCAAGTGGTATCTCTACAACATTTAATTTCTCAAAACTGCAATTGGAAAACCATTAAAAAAGAAAGAAAGAAAGAAAGAAAGAAAGAAAGAAAGACAATTTCGTCTTAATCTCCGTTTTCAGTGACACGACAAGGTTACGTGTAGGCTATAATCTTAGACGAAGACCTCCGTCCTTACATCCAATTTAAAATTACTGAGTGATTTACTAATAAGACTCTGTTCATCAGCGACCGTGACTGACATTAAATGACAAACTATTCCCGCCAAATTCGCTGCAACAAGCCCACGTGAGCTGCGCCTCTGCATCAGCACGCTCCAGGTGAAGGGTGGCCGGAGCTGCGCGCGGAATGTTTGGCTTTTCCGGTGGATATTAACGGATGGAAGATGAGTGGCCCTTAGTGATGTGTCGTTCTTGAACGATTCGTTCATTTTGAACGAATCTTTAATGTGACTCGGGAAGAACGAGTCGTCTCGGGGAGTGATTCGTTCAGTCGCGCATGCGCATTATTCTATGGGTTCTGTTCTAGTCGTAGTAATTCACCTGTCAGTCAATGCAGTCTTGAGCCGGAAAGAGAATTGATTAGTTCATAGTTCGAGTCTATCGGGTTTTTGACTCGTTCCTCAATCACGTGACAGCCCAATACATTAAACCCAATGCAGCATGAGCCGGAAAGAGAATTGATTAGTTCATAGTTCGAGTCTATCGGGTTTTTGACTCGTTCCTCAATCACGTGACAGCCCAATACATTAAACCCAATGCAGCATGAGCCGGAAAGAGAATTGATTAGTTCATAGTTCGAGTCTATCGGGTTTTTGACTCGTTCCTCAATCACGTGACAGCCCAATACGTTGAACCCAATGCAATATGAGCCGGAAAGAGAATTGATTAGTTCATCTCATGAGTCTTCGGGTCGAGTCGTTCCTTAATCACGTGACAGACCCATACGCTAAAACCATAGACACTGACAGTAAAAGAATGCAGATAATTGAATAGTTCATCTTTCGGTTCTTCGGGTTTTTCGTTCTTTTGTACTGTGAGACAACATTGGCTAGAGTAATTAGTTCATTTACAACTTTCCTTACAAAATGGGTGCGTAGTACTTATTTATTATTAGTATTATTTACTCTAGCAGCCATTCTGAAATATGTAATATCCCGCTCAAAAACACTATAACTTATCTTGGTATTAAAATATCGAGAAATCGTAGAGAAACTCTGGACCTAAATATGCTCCCGGTGACTCAGACCATCAAAACCAAATTTAATTGTTGGTCTGCCAGAGATCTATCCATATATGGCAGAGTTCTGTTAAGTAAGGCAGAAGGAATGTCAAGAGCAGCTTATATTTTCTCATCTCTAGATGTTCCAAAATCCACTTGTTCCCAATTAGATAAAATTCTCTTCAAATTTATATGGAAGAATAAGCCTGACAAGGTTAAAAGGTCTGTTCTTTCAAACCCTCTGGCTGAAGGTGGTCTGAATGTACTGACATTTACTTCATTTAACCAAATTATAAAAATCAACTGGATTAAAAGATTCCTCAAGTGTCCAAACAGTATGTGGAATATTATTCCAAACAGCTTATTTGAAACTATTGGTGGTCTTAACTTTCTATTGATATGTCCTTTTTCGGTAGGAAAACTCCCTGTGAAATTAAGCAATTTTCATAAACAAACCTTGTTATGTTGGAATCTTATCTTTAAACACAATTTCTCCCCTCACAACTGTATTCTGTGGAACAATGCATATATACTACACAAAAACAAAACACTCTTTCTGAATAATTGGTTTATAAGTAATCTGTATACAGTAAACAATCTGCTAAATACAAAAAATGATTTTTATTCTTGTGAGCACTTCATGGAAAAATATGGTATTGATACATCTCAAGAAGAATTCGAAATGGTGATTAAATCTATTCCTGTTAGTATTGTTTCTTTAGCGCAGAGCATACAGACAGATACTTCTCTATCTGTAACAGTTGATTCTCCTACTATTTCTGGCATTCCACTCACAGATAAGAGATGTAACAATACTTTTATTAGAAACATACTTGATCCTGCCAGTACTCCTATATGTAAACACCGATGGACGTTACTGGACAAGAAATTATGGAACATGATCTTCCTGCTACCTCACCAGTATATTATTGTAAATAAAATCAAAGAAGTTTTATTCAAAATTGTTCACAGATATTACCCTTCAAAAGCAAACATCTGTACTTTTTTTCCAACTGTGTGTAACTTTTGTACATTCTGTGGCTGTGAAGGAGAAACCATTGAGCATGTTTTTGTTGATTGTCCCATTGTAGCTTCCTTTTGGTCCCAATTACAAAGATTTATTTCCCAAAAGATAAAAAAGAATATTTCTCTAAGTAAATTTGAAATACTTCTTATAGTCACTGAGCCAAATTTATTAGCCAATGAAAAATACGTAATTAACTTAATTATTATTTTAGCTAAATATTATCTGCACAAAATGATTTGGCAAAGAAGCAAACCCTCCTTTTACAATTTCAGAATTACAGACCTTAAAAAATATTGGAACAGCATTGAAAATTTAAAAAAAAAGAACAACAAATTAAACAAAACAATCAAATTATTTCATTATTTTAACTTTAATGCAGACCCCTAAGTGTTTTTCAATTATGTATCTATGTGTTTTTTATTTATTTATTTTATTTTTTTTTCTATTTTATTTCAGATCTTTTCCTGTCTCTTATTTTGTTCTTGTTAAGATCAGATTTATGAAGCTGTATATTGATTCAACTTGGTTTACGTTTTAAAATTGTATTTTGACAAAATGTTAATAAAAAAAAAAAAAAAAAAAAAAAAAAAAAAAAAAATATTATTTACTCTTACAGTAACGTGATGCATTTCTGGTTTCAAATTGTTGTTTTTAATTTCTGTCATGGTGGTACTTTTCCATAACACTGAATGTGGAAATAAAGAGTTGGTTATGCTTAAAATGTTGATCTTTTTTTCTGTCTGTTTGTTTGTTTTTGTTTAGTTGTGCAGTTATTAAATCAGATTGTCTGTGTAAACCATACTTTTGTAACATATGACACTTTATAAACATTAAAAACACTGTACATACTTTTGAATAGTTGTTTATTGTTTATTACAGAAAAGCTTTGTAACAAAGAGGACAACTATTCCAAAATAAATTAAAATAATAAAAATGTAAATAATTAAAAATGAAATTAAAATTAAAAGATAATAAAGCCACAGGGTCTAATAACCTTAACAAATGAACTTTAAAAGTACAATATAAAAAAAAGAAAAACTAAATATTGCACAACAAGCTATTCACAAAATAATTTTAAACCATTTGAATAAAAAATAAATGAAAATTAAGAGATACTAAAGCTATGGAGCCTTATAACAATAACAAATTACCTTTTAAAATCACAACAACAAAAATATTGCACAACAAGCTAGTCTTTTTCTAAATAAATAAAAATAAATAAGCTTTAAAATAAATAACACACTGTGGCTATATTTTTAGGACTTGCTTTAAGGCATGTTTACATTATTAAAAAAAAAACAAGCTCCCTGACCTTGGATGGGCTGAGTCTGTGAGTTCTTCTATCTGAGATAATCTGCCCAGTTTTAGAAAAAAAAAATTCAGATGGCACGGATGTGGCCACAATGCAAAGTCTTGTCTTTGTGACTTCAGAAAGGCTTGTGTAAACTGGTGAACATCTCCTCCACCAGGCCAGAGGGTCTGATGTGCGGGGTAAGAGTGGCTCTGCAAGGTTGGCCCGCATCTCCATCATAGCATCTGAGGTCTTAGAAGAGGTAGCAGAAGGCCTCAAGCTTGCTACCCTCTTGTCAAAGTCTTCCCAAAACATGGCCCTGCACTGGCAGTGTACCAGGATCTGAAACTCCTCACTCTGAGCTGGGTTAAAACTGTTAAAGCTGAAGTTATCATAACCTTAATGTCTTTAACATTTGTCTTTAACATTAATAATTCAATTCAAAATGTTATTTGCTTTTAATGTATGTCATTATGTCCTTTTTTGGGCAATCTTCTTATACATATATTACACCAATATGTCAAGTCTGCCTAGGAAAAGCAATTATTATACCAGCAAACTCAAAATTGGAGTAAAAATGAACAAACTAGTCTATAAATACTTTTTATTGTAAGCTTGGATTATTATATTATTATATAGCCTAGTGTTTATTTACCGATAGACAGTCAAGAAGACAAATTAATCAAAATTTTATTTATAACAGGGTTTTATTTATTTATAAAATAATAACAAACCACAGATCCTCAACAAACAGTAACAAAAACACGGTGACAGAAATGTCAGAAATAGCGCATGGGGCTGTCACGTGATTAAGGAACGAGTCAAACTCGACCCGAAAGACTCATGAGATGAACTAATCAATTCTCTTTCCGGCTCGAGACCGCGTTGGTTTCGCGTATGGGGCTGTCACGTGATTAAGGAACGAGTCAAACTCGACCCGAAAGACTCATGAGATGAACTAATCAATTCTCTTTCCGGCTCGAGACCGCGTTGGTTTCGCGTATGGGGCTGTCACGTGATTAAGGAACGAGTCAAACTCGACCCGAAAGACTCATGAGATGAACTAATCAATTCTCTTTCCGGCTCAAGACCGCGTTAGTTTTGCGTATGGGGCTGTCACGTGATTAAGGAATGACTTAAACCCGAGGACTTCTTGTCAGATAAGAGGTGAGATGAGCTAATCACAGACTGAAGACCCAGGTAAAGAATGAGTATTTTTTTTCTTTATCTCATAGCATTTTATTTTTGTATTGTTTGTGGTGTGATCAACGTTTGCGTAAGTACTAGATGTGTTGAGGAGGTAGCACTTAATATTTTAATAACATTTTGCTAAAATGAACGAAATGAACGAAATGACTCGAAAAAAGATTCGTTCATTTTGCTGAACGAGACTCAAAAGTCCGAGTCGGTAAAATGATCCGAACTTCCCATCACTAGTGGCCCTTCTGCTGGCATCCGCCGTCGGATCCCTAAACCGCAGGACTTGGGTAAAAGCTGTCTTCAGTCCTGCCACAGTTTTTGTGTAGGGGAACAGCCTCGTGAGGATTTCCATTTATGTTTACTGGGGGTTTGTCCTAGAGGCATGATTAGAATTATAAATAAGTTAACAAGAACAAAACAACAGGTGAAAAAAAAAAAACAAACGAAAAAAACAGGTGGGTTACCTAAAAACGTAATATATAGTTTACAAGAAGTCAGTTTTAAGCTTACAATGAGGATTAGGTGCTTCTACACCCTTGTTAATCAGCTATCATTTCCCTCTGATTTTAAGAATAAATTATGGGTAAGCTTAGGTTTAGGGGTAGGGACTGGGTTAAGTCTGTATTTTTGGAAGTTGATCCAGGATCAACAAAAGATCACGCAGACCAGAATGTAACCAGGTGGCAGTTGCATTAACAGACACTGTGTTAAGACTGTGTCATAATAACCAATTGACCAATTTAATGACCAATTTACGGGTAGATATCAATCAGGCTCACTTTTTTGATTGAAATCGGGCCAATCTATACATTTTTGTTATACTGACTTGCATGCAACTGGCCCCTGGATGAGATCCGAGCATGTGCTATCATCAATTATCATGAGACTCTTTCAGTGTCAGTGTCAAGGTAGCCACATAAAAAGTATTCATGTTAAAACAAAGTAATACTGTTTCTTTTGACAATATAACTGCTTTAAGAGATTGCTGGATTGTTCTGCACACAATTATAATGTTCATGAAAGTTCCTATGGGTGAAAACTACACCCCGATGTGAATAACAATAATAACAATAATCAACTAGGCAATTACACATGCAACAATTATATTTGCAGACAGCACTCTGTGCTCAATATGTGCCTAAAATGTTAAATAATTAGCCCAATTAGGGATAGATAAGTTATATTTCCAAAAGTACAAACATACAATAACACTTCAAAAGTAAAAAAAAAGTTCAAAAGTTATTATTATGTTATACAGTATATTCACGGAAATTAAAATAAAAAATATTAATTACGATTAGGATTTTTTTTTTTTTTGTAGTTTTGTTTGTCACAAGTACTCATATCTGTTTTGTTTTATTTTTGTAAAGATTTCATAATTTTGTCATAATATGCTACTTTTTTTGAGATGTTGGTTATTTGCAATGGTTACAGCTATTTTTCATAATGGGATTTAAGGGTCAATTTGACTCACAAATATCATAATTCGTATAAATTCTAATAACAGTAGACTATATGGAACCCAAAAAAATATTGTTCCCATTTTTAGTTCATGTTAGATTTTTTGTTTAGCTCAATTGCGATTTAAATTATATTTTGACCACTGAATTAGGGAATGTCCACGGTTTCCATTTTAAATATCTGGTCACCTTACTGTAGAGTTAAAATAATAAAGGCTTTTATGAGTTTGTGTCCCTGAGTGATGTACGTTTTTAAAGAAAAGTTATTTAAAAAAAATAACATGAGATTTAATTTGACTGTGTGTTATTGAGAACTACCTAGTTACCCTAGATGGATGAGAAGACAATATGGACCAGATGCTAACACTAAAAATGTCTAAAATAATGAGAAATAAAATGCTCAAGTCCTTTCACTTTGGCTTGACAATATTTATGTATGTATTTAAGATGCTTTATAATGTAATATAAATGTTTCATATTTAAAAACAAATATTGAAAAAGTTTTGGTCTAGGCAAATTGCACAGATTGAGCTTTCTCAAGTCATTACCAATTCCATTAAGACATCTTACCTGAAATAATAAGCTTTAGAAAAAAGTAACTGCTGATAATTGTGCTATTGAATTGAGCTGTTTTAAAGCTACTCCCTTATTTAGATTGCTAAGACATGTCTATTCTCAGTTTGTCAAGTTAAAGTTAGTACAGCAATAGTAACTTACCTGGGTCTTGTCAGGTTAAAAACTGCAAATAGGCCTATACGTATAGCCAATACAATTGTGTTTAAGCAATATTAAATCTCCCCTTGCTACTAATAGAGTAAATGTCCTCCTGTTGAAATCTATTAAACACCCCTGATTCAGTTGCTCTGCAACCATCAACATCAGTGATCGCTCTGTCTGAGGACTAAGCGTGTTTCATCCAAAGACAGATTTAAATGCGTAAGAGATCACATGTCTACTGTACATGTCTGCAGCTTATTTGCATCACTGGCCAAAAGCCCACATGTTCTGACATTTGGAGATGTGCTAAAATGCAGTTTATGTGCTGAAGTGCAATTATTGGTAATATATATTAAAATCTCACTGTTTCATACTCTGGCCATTCATTGCAATTTCACAGGTTTTATATAGTTATACAGTAGTTTATTACTGTATACAGTAGTATTAACAGCATCACAATAAATTGCTATCATCATGTGGACATTTTTGTGCTGGAGAAGAATGCACATTGTCCTATATTTGGCCATGCAAGAACTTGGCCTTGACTGTTCCCTGTAAATCTCAGCAAGGTTAATGGCAATCAGATGTGATTACTTTATTACGTCAATGGAGTGTGTCATCCTACTGTAGTCCCTGCTGTAAATATAAAGCTCTGATAAAGTAGTTCAGAAATAACATTGCAGGTATTTCCCAGAAAACAAGTGATTGTTTATAATTAATGCCATATTTTATTTCTTTCACAGAAACACTTGCATGTCATGGCCTTTTCTCTACGACCATTCTGCTGGTGTTCAGAACTATGGGAAGAAAGACATTCACGTGCATGTAGTACTAGTTAACAGACTAAACGGTACCTCCCTTTGCAAATAAGAAATATAAAAAAAATGTACAAATTGACATACTGGGCAAATGTGAGAAAGACAAAGGCAAGACATTTCTCAGCTTTTAAAGAATAAAGAGACCTAAATAGACACTTTCAGTTTCTATAAATGAAACAGACTGGTTGGTAACTGTTAAAGGCTGGATTATGTACACTGTTAAAGTATAGAGAACTATTATTATTGTCTAACTGTACACAGATAAAAAAAACATTTTTTTTTGTTTAAATTGGCTCGCATTAGCTGAATAACTTTCTGTTAAGATAAACACTTTCTAAACACTTCTTAAAATCTCCATGTCATCTCCACATTCATTGTTTAACATCTTCATCGTAACCATACAATCATGTGCCACCCTTCAAAATCATGTTTGATAGTGCCAATACTTAACTGACACCACCTCTTCCACAAATGTGATCTGGATGTGGGTTCTGTGAATTTAGAGTTGAAGTGCTCACTTTGGTTGGGTACTTCCCTTGTCACAGAGGCAGAAACACATCAGCATGGGCCATTTGAAACGAAATCCTTCAATGACCTTCTCCATTCATTCATCCCTCAACTTACCACCAAGAAGGAAATGTACTTTTCCTTATTCTCCTAACCTGCCTACAGCGAGCTGAGAACATTCGATTAATCAAAACCAGTAACCCTCTGTTAATATCACATTTTTTGAGGACACAAATGTTTTATGAAAGAAGCTTTCACTCATGGAAAAGAGCAAAACTACGGTTAGAGAATTACAGAAACTTCCATTTCTTTCACTCCCTTATTCTTTGGGGAATGCTATCGGCCAGCACAAGCATGGCCTTCCAGCCAGAGTTTAGACCCCTGCGGTCTTCATACTGTATGCACAACTATCCTTTACAAGCCATTAGGGTTGAATTGATAGCACTAAGTGCTGCCTTGAGCACAGACTGTGCTGCTGGAGGATATGGGCAGGGCAAAAGGACTCTCAGCGCTAAAGCAGCAGTCTGTAGACTCAGCCATCTCTCCCTCTTTTTCACAGATGGCAGTCATTGGCCCACTGGGAATGCGGCTACGGCTGTTGTACCGGCTGCTGGCTGCAGAAGGTGGTGTGCGTGAACGGCCCATATTTTAGGGTTGTAAGACGGGGCAAGGCTCCCTCCGTACGTGCCCACTCTTCATGTGCTCTCCTGCTGCTTGTCGGAGAGGTGCACAGTCCGTCAGATTGTGTATGCTCTGAATTAGCCTTCTTAAGAAAACGAGGGTCTGTGCATTTGAGAATCTCAGCGGCTGACATGCGGAAGCTGGACTCTGAACGGCTGCCCTTCTTGAGAAGCAAAGCTTTAAAATTGTCATTGCTTGTGGATGAGCGCCGCAGGTTGCGCTGGACGGAGCCAGTCTGACGTGGCAAGGACGTTAGGCTGGGGCAAGAGCCTGTTGGAGTGACAGGTGGGGAAGGGAGGAAGTTACGGCAGCGTTCCTCTTCAGAGTCGCCACGGCCCAGGACCTTCCTCTTTGACCTGTGAATTAACAAACAGCAGGACAGGTTCTCAGGTCAGCCTTTGGCATGGTTACTGTATGTCTTGCTGTTGATACCATGAGTGTCAAATTTCCATGTGTAGCATTTTTCATGTATAAAAAACTGGAAGAGCGACTGTCATTTGTTATAGGACTGTATAATGATACCTCTCTCTGCTTATTTAGAAGGGATTCAACATTATAATGAATTTTAGGTTTGAAGATTATCAGTTTTGAATGTTATCAGATACCAGTTTACTATGCACAGAAAATTAGTTTTGCATAGCTTGACAAATGTGGATTTAAACAGTTTTAGGGGGTGAGACTATAGATTTTATTCCAATGGCAGATAAAGGGAGTACTTGGGAGACCTGTTTGAAAACAGTCATTTTCACAATTCAGATGATAGAACGTGTGCATTTAATGTTTAAAGATTAAAAAGAAAGATACTACTGTTTAGTAGATACTACTACTTTATTGCATTATGATAAATATTTTTTGTATTCTGTTATACCCCTAGGAAATAAATTTGCATTCAAATACTTCCACATCTATCGCTACGATTCCTTAAGATTCAGGACATCATTTTTCCTAAGGCTGTTTAATCTGAGAACTTGGATATGTACTCATTCTGTGCATTAACTTTTGATTGACACAAATTAATAATGAAAAAAACTTCAAAGAACATTGCATAAAATAAAATGTGCTTTTTATTTCTGTCCTAAAACACTATGACAGTCATACCAGGATACTCTTCCCAGCTCTGTTTGCTTACTTTCAGGTTGGTTGAAATACACATTCCATTTAACTTTTAACCTAACAAAAGGTGTGACACCACAATACAAACACTGTGAAGCAGAGTTTGGGGATTAGAGAGGGCAAAAAAGGGGATAATCCATTCTTACTGGAGCTACTGGATTATGAGTGTAATCTGACCCTAGCCAAACTACAGGGAAACAACACCAGCCAACGACTTGATTACTTGCCAGTCCAATCCACACCTGTAATTGGATGTTCATGTTCTGTCTACGTAGACTGCTCCAGATGACACGTTCAGACAAATGATTCAACACAAATACATGAATACATGACACAACTTTAATAACATTAAAATTGAATGTTAAAAAAATTCCAGCTCTTCATAAAAATCGGTATAATAAAGGTTGTTCAGGCTATCCAAAATACCAAGCTCATAGATATTATAAGTTAATAATATTTCAATAAAAAGAGATACTAAAAGGCATTCTATAGAACTTTGATTCACCACCCAAACAATTTAATTTAAAAAAGTGTTTGTATAAAATAAAAAAGATCTAAATTAATTAATTATTTCTTAAAATATATATTGTATTATTAAATGTATTATAAAAGTATTATTATTAATTTCCTATTGATTCTGATGAGAGAATGAATAGCTTCACAGACTGATTCATCTGTTGTCGTCAGGGTTGTGCACCATTAAATATTAGTTTGCATTTAAAGAAGTATTACATTTTAATTAAAATGTAATAATTTAATTGAAATTTTGTCTAATATGAGAAAAAAAAAAAAATAGTTAAGTCCTCTTCCTGTAATTATTAGCCAGTTCTGAAATTCAGAATTTTGCTCAACCCTGTTTATTAGACAAAAACAAAGTTCTTTTTTGAGGATCTGTTCATTAATCTTCTTGAAATGAATTGGGACAACAGAACAAGTGAGGATTATATTCTGATACTTCCTGAATAAACTATGGCTGGTGTTTATACAGGTTTAATGCAAATGTATAAAACTTTCCTTCATTCTAAGTAGTCCAAGAAAAACATAACGAACATTAAGCTTATATATATATATATATATATATATATATATATATATATATATATATATATATATATATATATATATATATATATATAGATAGATATAGATATAGATATATATATATAGATAGATATAGATATATATATATATATATATATATATATATATATATATATATATATATATATATATATATATATATAGATAGATACGCACATAAGGTAAATTATCCATTGTGATCATACATACATGTCTTTTTAAGCAAAGCCTACAGACGTTTTTAATGATTATATTTATCAAAATAACTTTTCTACTTATCCATAATTCAGGCTTTACTGACTAAATAAATGAAAACATCACATTACCTATGAATGGCAGCAAAAAGGTCCTCTGTAGTACGTGGACGAACAGGCGTCACCATCTCCTCCACAGCCTCTCCGTTAGTGTTAACGCTAGATGCGCTTTCAGTGCTCGAGTCAAACACAGCACCTACAACCCACACATAGACATTCAGCTTACCTCTCAAAGTGAGAAGAAACAATGGAGACTGAGCCTACACTGACTGAAAATCAGAAAGGAGCAAAACCAATGTGGCAACAGACATTTTCTGCTTTTAAATTATTCACACTCCTTTGGTAGTCCTGCTGTTGTGCAATAACTGCACTTTAGTGAGCACTGCAGAGGCTTGAGAATATTATAGTCTAAACCCGCTAACCATCACACACTCAAGGGCACTCATTCAACTTTCTTAGCTCATTCAAGGGTAACTAGTTATGTAACAGATAAAAGATTCATAAAGTTGTAGTCAATCCTGCAGCATGTAAAACAGGACCTGTGTCGATGGTAATGAAGAACATCCACAGTAACTTTACTCACAAGGGGGGATTATTAGGAGGATTGGAGATGTGTTAATAGAAGTATATTAAACCAATTTACTTTTTTGGGAGGAAGAAAGTGATAATTATCATTGAGGCTATGAAATGCAGAGTGCTTTTTGATCCATAACATAATAAAAAAAAATATTATCTTGTAATTAATTCAAACAAAAAATGCAGCTTTGCAGATGGATGTAAAGCTGATGGTAAATTCAAAATGCATGATCAAACAACACAATCATTTGTTCTGCACACTAGAGTGATCTTCCACACACACTTTCACTCTTTTGGGCAAGTAATAAAAAGTCCCTTACCATTTTCCTCATGTTCATCCTCTTTAAAGCTGATGGATCCTGAGCTGCTGCTTGAACCATCATCTGATGTACATTTATCATCACAGAGTCCAAAGTCTTTATCACTCAGGCCGAGGTCATGCTCATTAAGAACGAGCTCTTGCAGACTGCTTGATGACAACTCACTGCTGAGAGATACTCTGCTTTTGACCACAGGGGTTGAAGAGTCTGAGTCACTCTCCTCCTCCACCTCAGAGTCTAAAGAAATTGCTTGCAAATTAACTGTGTTTGTTGTGCCATTCAGTTGGCCTGACTCAAGTGTCTTTTCTGCATCATGAACCTGTTGAAGCTGAGGTAGGTGCATAATGGGTGGTATAATAAGGGAAAGATTGGGTTTCTTTGGTGATAAAGGAGGCTTGTGTTTCAGCTGACAACTTTGAGGAGAAGCTGAGGAGTGTGTGCATTGCAGAAGCTCTTGGGAAGATAAAACTGGAGATGTCTCAGAAAGGTGCACTGAAACATTCTGCCCAGTATTTCTGATATGTTCATCTGGGCCAGGAGGTAAAGAACCAGTTGGTACCTCAGGGAAATCTTTTATACATTTGTTCACTAAATATTCATGTTCAGATGTATTCATAACATTTTTGGACTGAATAACACAAATTGCAGTCACAGTTTGCTCTGTAGTCTCGCTTTCCAGTGACTTTCCTGAGTTTGTTTCAGAATGCTTGTGTGCTTGGTCTTCAAAATCATCAAAACTGACTGCTGTAAAAATATCTTCTATTTGCTTGAGCTTCACAGGTTGTAGCTGCACCATCTGAAGAGCTTTGGCAGTAATTATTGGTCTCTGAGTCTTTTCTTGCTCTCCAGTGTGGCTGATGTTTAGTGCTTTTTCAATTTCCACAGCCTCTTTAGGTGTAAGACATTTCTCTGTGTTCAAAATGGCTGCTGTTTGAAGACTCATCTCAGGTAACGGTGGAGGAGGTGGAGGAGATAGAATGAACAGTGAAGGTTTGGGAGGAAGTAGTGAAGGAGGTGGAGGACTATTCGTACCTTCATTTCTTGACAGAGATTCAAAAACCTTTGGTGGGGAAGGGGGGAAATCAATACAGTCACACTTTTCAGATGTTGTGGATGAATCTGAAAGTGAATTATGTCTTTCTTCCAAGTCAGGTAGAAGAGGAAGAAATGGGGTTGAGTCTACTGTAGCTGCTGTTGGAGAGCAGGAAGCAGGCCTGGTTGATTCACATGATGTAATGGTCATGTCAGGTAGAGGTGGAGGTAGTGGTATGTTTCTGGTGGAATCTGAGGTGTTAGAGGACAAGGATGTAGAGGAGGACGACACAGAGGACCGCAGGGAGGACTTTCTTTCGGGCACTTTGGGTTTTGGCCTCCCTGCAGGAGATTTTGCTCTTATTAAAGATGTAACTGGGGTGCCTGTAGTTGGAGTGTTGGACTGACTTGAATAACCACTTGATGGTGACGTCAGACGATGAACCTTGTCAGGTGATGAGGGCAGTTTTGACTCAATCCCACTACTGTTGCCGGGGGACGATAGAAATCCGATGTTGTAGGATGCATTGTCCATGATTACTTGATTTTCCTCAGCACTTGCAGATCTTGTGATGTGGGAGGAGAGACCCTGGTCAGACTGTGGACCTTGGTAATCCATGTAGGAGTCCCACGACTCTGCATAGTCTGAGCGCTGACTGCTGCAATCACTGTGTGTGGGTGTGACCGGACAAACAGAAGCTGGTGCAGACATCCCACTGCTTGCTGCACTTGTGGAGCTCTGGCTTCTGGGTCGGAGTAACCAAGGGTCTTCAAACCCACTGCAGGATGCCTGTTCAGAGCAAGTTGCACTATGAGTTTTCAGGTTAAGCTCTAAGGACTGCTGGAGGCTGCAGATCAACTGCTCACTAAGGACTGAGCCATTTTGGTAAGACTTCCTCTGAGGTTTGCGCCTTAAGGAATCAGTCCTGGCTGGAGGGAGTGGGGGCTTCTTGGCTTTCCGCAGGGAAATGCTTCGAGTCAGGGAGCGGTTGCTGTGAAGACTTGCATGATCCCCTTGACTGTGGTGGTCCTTGCATTCATACAAACTGTGCTTTGCATCTACTGCTTTATTGATGGAGCCATGACTATGTGACTTTAAACCAGAGTCCAGGCGCATGGAGGTGTAGTAACCTTCGGTGTCAACAGAGAACAATGAGCTTGAGTCTGTCTTGCTGGGAGAATGTTCCTCACTGTGGTATTTATGGCTGACAGGTGAGGAGCAACTTGAGGTGACACTGTCCTTCGGAGATAATTCACATGTCCACTGGTCAGTGGTTAGAGTGCTGCAGCTTTGTTTGCTGCTCTCTGAGAAGTTGGAATCCCTGCGGACACAATTATGACTGCCGCAGTTTCTGCAATCAAGTGTGCTGCACTGTGACTCAGTCTCTGTATGGATCCCTGAACAGAGGGAGGTTGTGGATTCATAACAAGAGGAGACAGCCGACAACGAGGCATCAGCAGTATTAAGCAACTGGGCTGAAGAATGAGTTGATTGCATCTGGTTATCCTCTGTCCTTCTGTGTCCGTAAGAAATAGAATTCTGTAGTGCACCACTGAGACTGAACAAGCTTGGGCTATTATTTTGGTCAGAGCCTTTGTAATTTGGATTTTCAGCAAGCTTGGGACTGTTTAATGTACTGCTTCTGGAATCGGACAGCATATGCAGTGATGATGAGGAACCATGCTGAATGTCAAACTGGTAGGACAAGGAGCTTGTAGAGCCAGAACTCATCCTGTAGGGGGCGCTGTTGTACTGTGGTTCACAGTGTTGATGCGGGATGTGAGAACCTTGTCGTGGCAAACTGTGAAAGCTCTGACCACTGTCATTAAGCTGAGTGTAGCTAATTCCATTACAGTCACTCATGGTGGAAATGCTGCTTGAAGAGGAGACGCTGGTCATTTGGGAAGCAGTTCCATGGCCTTTTTGTGCTCTGATTCTACGTACTGAGGGAGGAACAATCTTTACCTCTTCTGTTTGGCAGCTGGAGTCACGGGTGTCTGAGCGTCTCAGGGTGGAGTTTACAGTTCCCACTCGACTGAGGGTGGAGTAGTGATCTGCCACACACATTGAGTCAATTCTGTCATCTTGTACTTTAATTGCTGTAAAATAAATAAGAAATTATAATTATAGATATAAGGTGTTTGTTTGCACTTGATTGTCTTTCTCAATGATTTAATGTATATACTTTTTAAAAAACGACTGTAGTTAAAATATAGTAAATAAATATACGGAATATAGTATAATATAAAAATAATCAGTAATTCAGCATAATTAGTAATTCAGCAATTTTATCTATATTTTGCATTAACATGGCAGTCAACATGGACTACACCAACACCTAGTGACATAAATACAATATCATGCTGAAAAAGAAAACTTTTTTAATTACCAATGCCATTGCACAAATGCTATATTAGCAGTCAGATCAATGCATTTCCACCAACAAAAATGTCCAATAATGGGTCATGGCAGTCCCAAGGAGGTGACACTCAATATAAAATAGACTAATGATATGACTGGACAGGTTTATGGTGTGGGGACATACAGTATATTTATTTTATTAAAGTACTCGTATATAACGTTTTATTACTGAATGCTAAAAAATTACTGAGTGCACCTTTAAAATGTTTGAGAGGGGTGCAAAGTACTATGTATGACTGCAACAATGAATATGAATCATACCTAGTTCAGTTTGGATGCTATCGAGAACTCCTGTTATTGTCTTTCTTCTTTGCACCCTCTTGGGTCTTCGTATTATGGTATCAGTGTTTGCTGCAGAGCGACGGAGACTGGCCTGACGGTCAAAGTTCTCACCTAAAGATGTCAAAATAATAAAAAAACGTTGCTTATTAATGGCGTGCCTCGTTCTAAGTCTGGCCACAAGACCACACTGCAGTTAGGGATGCACGTAATATCACCAAACAAAATGCATGATATCTATAAATACAGACAGATTTCTTTTAATGTATTAGTTTTGTCCATATTGGATATATATATATATATATATATATATATATATATATATATATATATATATATATATATATATTGAAGTATATATATATATATATCCAATATGATATATATATATAAAGGTATATATTAAGTACCTGTAATGTCGATGGGAATGATAGCAGTGGCCACCGACTGGGCCTGTAGTCTCATCTTCTCCTCAGGAGTGGGCAAAGGTAGACAACTGGTCCAGCTTCTCTGGATGTCCGGGTCATGTTCCAGCAGAGGGGTCTGAGGCGGCATCGAGTACACAAGCTTCTCCTCTTCATTAGATGACTCTGAAGCCTGGACACAACACAAACAGACTGATTTAATGAGGTCGGGCTTTGGTGAATGATAGCCTGGCCAATGCCCAGTGAAAGGCATTGTCTGATATTTCGTCATTTCTACTGATAATTCACTTAAGTGCTTCCATAAGCCAAGTAAAAAAATACTCTTGGAGTGCATTTCCATCCAGTAACATCGGGTGAAGGAAATATTTCTCTGAGCAATAAGCCCAGGGGAGCCCTGAATAGAGGAGAGCTACTCTCTAAATTATTAATGATAATTTGAGATCAGTGTTACAGTCAGTGTATTCAACCATAATGTGTCTCGATTCTCTTTTATTTTTTTTAATATTTTACTTTTTTGGCAAAAAGACAAATTTGATTCTTTTGTTCTGCTTTGCATACTCAGTTTTTTTTAATTTGCAAGATTGCTTGAGGGAAATCCACAATCTAATTATGTATCAATGTCTAATTTGTGTAATCTACAATACTCAGTGTCCTGACCTGTCACTAGTAGGTTTTCTATGAAGATGCTATAAGGACGTTAGGATTTAAAACCACCCTTCACAAAGCACAGCGCTACCACTGACTAGAAACTACAGCAAGAGCTGTACCTTTCTTTTCCAAGATCTCAAATGACAGCAGAGAGAGAGGCAAGACTGTGATAGGCAGTCTAGGACTTTAAACCGCTTGGTGAGAGGAAAGAAAAATTGAAAATAAAAGAACAAAACAACATCAAGTGAAGTGAGACATTACCTTTATTGAGGATTACAGAATGTGAAACAAATATTTTCTAGTTCTACTGATTTATAATAGTGCTGGACTTCACTGCTAGCATGCATATAGCCACTAGTGGGCAGTGCAAAACAAGTGACCCAAATCATGTGTTCATTTCAAGTATTTAGGAAAAATAGCCTTTGTCCAGTTTCATGAATATATAAGCATTTAATAGATTTTATTATAATACAATATAATAGTTCATCAACAGGATTTGGGTTATAATGTAGTGAAATTGATTATACATTGCATGACATACTGCATAGCCAAACAAAATAAAAGTTTTTCTTTCTTTTTTTTCTAGCAACAGCATGTATTATATGAATGTAAATATAAATATTGTGTTAGGTTTACCTTCTTTTTCTTCTCTGTCTTCTCCTCATCCAGGTGCACATTTTCACAAAGGCTGGTTGCAGAGAATGCAGGGCTTTGGGAGTAGCACTGGGAACTGTGGATTCCATCTCTCCTGAGCTTGTCGCACTCTGGAGAGGTAAACATAACCATCCAATCAAATAACAATTTGGGGTGTTAATGAGTATGTAAAGACTATTAAACACAGATCACAGGCCTATAGCAAGTATTTAAACATCAATTCATGGTTCAATGTTGTGCACAGGCAGTCCAAAGAAATACTTATTCCCTTCAGGCAGAAATCACCCTGTGGAAAACTACATGAAGCAATAAAAACCAAAGGTAAAAAAAAAAAACAATACTCTTAGAAAAACACATGTTCTATAAGTGGAAGGACTGATCAACAGAATTTAATGAAATTTAATGAGGAATGAAATGCATAACTGTTTTTGAGAACGAATGAGAATGATCCTGATAAGCACACTGCAGAGAAGAGATTTCACATAAAGTCTAATGACTCTTGTATCACACTCAGCAAATTACTGAACAACTGCAGAGCCACAGTGTCCTTTTGCCCTCAGTGTAGAGAGGGCAATTACAGAATGAAAGACAGTGGTCTTATCCTCTGGGAATGAAAGAATGATAGATAGTAAGAGTGATACATAGATAGATTTCTGTCACTAATACCTGCAGACAAATAAAAGAGTAGTGTCTATTTTTACTGTAGTTCAACCTGAAAATGTCAGAGCTGACTGTTGGGTTATGGATGGCCTGCAGAGAGGGGGTCTCCACCTCCACCTAATGCCAGTGACATATCTATTTCTTTCAGCTGATCACCTCCTCTGGCACCTTCACAATGAATGCCTGCTGAGAAACACTATTAGCTATTCTCTCTCTCCCTTTCTCTCTCTCTCTCTCTTTTTCTCGTTTGTCTTTTTGCAGAGCTCAATGTAATCACGTGATTGTTCTGCAGTAACTCATGATAAGACTTTGCACCTTATCCAGCGTAGCTTGCAGTTTGCACAAAATGCACAATATCTCAGCTGTTTACTGTCTTATAATCTATAAAATGTAAGCAAAGCAAAGCTTCAGTCCTACATCCGCTTTCTGTGTTTTCACTTAAGTAGGCCTAGTGAGAAAAACGGATAATTTTTTTATGGCAAACAAATCCCATTTCAGTCAACTACATGCTGTAAATAAATATGAATCCAATGTAAAACTGTCTGCTAAACATAAGAATCTGAGTTAAAGATATTAATAATGCACAGAGGATGTTAATAACCTTATATGTATACTCCATATGGCAATAACCAGGTGAATAGACAGTTCAGTAACGCAAACCTGCAATGTCAGCAAGCCTGCAAACAACACATATATGCTAGTAGAAACAGCTTGGCCTGCATTCTTAATGTGTATTCATATATATGTCTTACACATATGCTGGACAGAGGCAAGAAGCTAATTTAGATCAGGTGAATTTTAAAGCACAGCGAATCATCACTAAAACCAGAAATAAGCTTTGTGTTTCTCATGCTGCATATAATCAGAAGCACTTTATTGCAGAATATAAGAGTGTTGGTGTATTTAAGGAGGCTTATAATCATACTTCACAGCATGCTAATCAGTAAAAACTCTACTGGTGTCAATAATTATAATTAGCTATGCATTTTGAGCTGTGATTAGCGAGTAGAGGCTAATACAGGTTAATATGTTAGTAGCTAAAAGAGTGAAGGGTAGACAAAGAGTGAGACCGAGAGCATGTGTGAGGGATTTAATCCTTAAGAGGACTTTTCACTTTACCTCTTTCTGAAAGCAGCTTCGTCACCCATCCAAGAAGGGGTTAACGGAATAATTCAGGCAAAAATGTAAGTTCTGCAATCATTTATACACCTTTAAGTCATTACAAAGCGGTATGACTTTCCTCTGTTGTATGAACATCTAGCAAAACATCTCATTTTGTGTTAATCAAAGGAAGAATCATTGAAAGGAAGAATGTTTTACAGATTTGTAATGGCATGAGGGTGAAGGTATCAATGAATGATTAGTAACTGATTGTTGCAAGGTTACCAATCAGTTATCAAAATCTATATTGTCAATAAAAATTGATTGTTGTACAGCTGCAGTGACTGCAGTCGACTCTTAATTGCCACATTGTGATTCATAGAGTGAGAGGAAAAACATTCAAAAGATGTGATGTGGGCAGTCAATGAATGCAAATTAGATTAAATATATATACATATATATATAATTCACAATTTTAACAAATCGACAGAAAACAGCCATGACCCTGCCAAAGCTCACTGGGAAAAAGGGGAGAACAGACATTTGGTGTGCCACCTGCTCCCCCACTTGAGTCAAAACATCTCCCAAGCACACACTGGTATATTAGCATTCCAGAGCACCTCTGAGGACTAGTTATTAATGCAATAGAAAGGTCAAATGGAGAATTAAGGGGAGTCATCAAAGTAAAATGTATCTGGTTTCCATATACAGAGGAAAGTGATGTTGTTCACTGGTATAGGATAATATACCCAAGTGCAGCAGAAGGTCAAATGACAAGGACATATGCCATTAGGGTCTACTGAAGCTGGTTGGGGAAGGTTTTTTTAAATCCCTGTGGGGAGTGTATTGATACAAGGTAACATGAACCAAAAAACAGGCAAAGACACAAAACCAGGAAGATTCAGAAGCAGAGAGTGTAAAGTCGACAGAAAACATAATTCATGATCCATTTTACTTCCATTATGACAAATATTTTCAAGGGGAACTAATGGACATAGACCTGCTCATGAGCATGGTGGTACTTCATGGAATCCTTTGGTAATTGGTTCATATTTTTAACTAATATTTAAAACATCTCTCAAAAAGTGTGTCTAATTTTTTGGAGGACATGCTTTTGTTTTAAAGTATAATAAAGACAGTTTGTGGTCTGCGGTCCTGTGCAAGAAGTCAGATTGCATTTGAAAGTGAAAAATGACCATTTCCCGCCGACCCTCATTTTTAAAAAGGCTTTTTAGCCTGTACTTGGATGCTGAGAATCATGTTCAGCCCTTGAAATCAGATCAGTGTATCCTTACTGCTTCTTTTTCAAATGTATTGTTACTAGTATCAAAACCTCTATTAAATTAACATTAACTGGCAATAAGTTGGCTTTCAGAAGATGTTTGATGTTTCATTACAGTAGTCTAAAACAGTGAACAGTGTACAACAGTGTATATTTTGTATATCTTTATTAACACACTTGATTCAGATAATCAGCTCATCAGAACTTTTTTTTCACTTGCAGACATGTTTTTTTTTTGGAGATCACAGATGAAAGCCCAAAATCTGAGAACAATCTGTTCTCCTTCATGTGAGTGACATTCACATTGTGTGTATTATCAAGTGTCTGTGTGAAGCACCAATGCATTGGGTATGCCTGGGAAATATTTAGCAGGCTAAATATCTGGACCTGTCTGCAAGTGTTGCATTGTGAAAAGTGTTTTGGTTGGAGATGACATCGGTGACAACCTAAAGCTACAGCCAGTTAGATACAGGACAATGCGTTTATGCATGTATCTTGTGTATCCGTTTTGTAAAAGAGACAGAATTGTCTGGGATTCTTCCTAGTGAAATACTGCGTAGTGTATAACCCCCAGTCATTGATCCATCATGTAATGTGCAATCCACAGCAACTTTATGATACCCAAACAGCCTTGATCTGACAACCATGTAGTATATGAGTGGCATAAAAGAGACATACAAGATGTGCAGTGCTATGGGTCTGCAGGACCAGGATTACAAAACACTTTTGTAATTTGGTGGAATTGAAGCAGGGTTATAACATTTGCATCCCAGGCAGTATACTGTCAAAAATACTCTGCTTCATTACAGGGTAAAATGGTTGTGCAAGGGAACTTTCTGCACAGTGGTAATGTTATCTTCATTATAATGCTCAGTGGGTCTGTAACAGAGAAATCACATATTCTTCTGCAAGGCATTTTGTATTTGCTGATTATATGAAGCAATTATGCTGAATCTTCTAATCTTCTAATGAATCTCTGCTTGTACTGTTGAGATTATAATTGTGTTTTGCATTTTTTTTTTTTAAGTGAAAAAGTAGTGTTGTTCTTGTCTCTGACCTCTGAGGACTGTTTTCAGGTTGACTTTGGCCTGACGGTGAAGGTCCTCGACGCAGGCTGGTCTGGATCCTGGGAGGAAGACATTCTCCTGTTGGTGCCAGGGGGCTGTGTAGTGCACCGACCACTTGCTCTCCTCATCTAAACTGGACACCGCTATAAGAAACAAGGACACATTACATTTCCACATGTTTAAAGGAAGAAGGTCAGTGGTTTCTGTAAACGTGCATTGCAGCTGCTTAGGTTTAGACTGATGAAAATTGTATATATGCCAAATTAAAGTGCACTAAACTTTTGTGTTACCCTACCCAGCTTTGACTAGAAATGAGCTTCCATTTATTGTCCAGGTTGGTTTATTCTCATTAGACTATGGGCAGGAAGTTCTTTGTAGGGAAGGTGCAATAGTTGACCATGAAAATGTTGGTTCATTATATGTGACCAGAAATGTGCGTCCTTTCAATGTAAAAACCTGAGTAACACTGTCTTTTAGGTCTATTTAGGGGTGCATGTACCGTACAGGTACCTTTGTGATAATATTGATATTTGATATTTAGATTTACATATAAATTACCTTTGACATCATTTAACACTCAAATTAACCTTCAAGAAATACTAATACATTAGTATTCAGCCTTCATATTTTCATTTATAATTTTGCCTAAGTTCAATTAATTACCATTTAATTATTTTGTTTCTTTTTTGTGTCTTTATTTTCTTATATACTATACATAAAACAGTACAATTATATTATATTACTACAGTTGTAATACAACAAATTAGTTACTGTCTTATTGGTATTAGTCAAAATTGTAAGATAAGTTTTAGTTTTAATCAACTCAATCCAGATGTCAGTATGAGGAGATATAATTCAGACAGAAAGAACAGATGAAAAAATGTACGAGGGGCTGGACCAATCTAACACTTCTGCACCACTGCGTCCAAAGACACTGAAGACATACTTGTCTCTGGCTGGTGCCTTGACAACCCACATTAAACAATCGATTATACCAAGGCCCTCTGGGTAAGATTAACCAGGTCAGTCTTATCAATGCGTTTTTTCCATACAAAATGTATGTCAGTGATTAGAGTTTCCTCGAGTGCAAGAGTTCATAAGAGAGTACTAGGTCATGAGCTCAAAACACATGACGGTAGGATTCACTAGTCTACCAAAACATCAATGGCTCTGTTGTAAAATATCCTAAGGCTTCAAAATTTAAATGTGTAAACAAGTGCAGTACAGATGTAATCTAAACTTAGATGTGCATTTACAACCTGTATCAATATTGAGTTTTTATAGTCATTAACTGTGTATAATAATCTACCATCATCTCATACCAAACCAATAATTCATTTCAAAAGTAAAAAATAATAATATTGATATATTTGTATAATTATTACATATAATTAAAATATTCATAATATATAATTTAAATGATAAATATCTTATTAATATAGAAATTAATGAATTTACACACGCGCGCACACACACACACACACATGTGCATATATACATATAATCTGAATCATTTGGTTAACACTTAAGGAAAGATATTTAAAAAATGAACGAAACAGTGCATCTGAGCATTACACCACCAATAAAATGCACTTAAACTTGCAGAACAAGGTCACTATAAGGAGATCAGTGCCATGCTATAAAAGGAAACTCACAAACAAATGTAGCACAGTGCTCCGGATCAGATGCATGCAACCCACAGCAGCAGTGATGAATAACCCCACACCCCAAACTACTTCAGTCTACTTGACCTTGAGCTACACAAGCAATAAGATAAACCTGAACGGGCACATTACATGATGAGAGGAGCTTACCCTTCTTTTTGAAGTACTTAATGACAGATTTAAGAGTGGTCGCGATGAACACCATTGTGATGGGTGATCGATCCTCTGAGAGATGTGCGCGTAAGGATGTATTAGTCTACCATCGGAGAAAGTGAGTGTGAGAAAGAGAAAGGAGGGAACACCAGCCACTAACCATACAACACTCTCTCTCTTTACTCATTTTACGCTGACTGGCACAGCATTCAACACTCCCCCTCCTCTTCTATCTCTCTCTCACTTTCTCTCTTACTCTCTCTCACACACATTAGCCCACCCCAGAGGATATTCAGTTGCTGTTTGAGTTGTTCTCTCACTCTCTCTCTGCATCCACCTTCCTCTCTCATCAATTGTGTGTCTCTCCTCCCCTCATGTCTCAAGCTATAGAGCATGTCTCTCTGTCGCATTGCATAGGTTTAAGTCTCTCTCACCTTTCCTTTACAGCTGTGGAGGTATAACCAACTTGGATCTGTGCCATTGACTATGGATCACTGACAATCAGCCTATTGTGTTTCTCTACACCGCTGCAGCCCTGCCACTCCTCCTTTCACTCTTTCTTTTTCTTTTGAGCTGGGGGGCCCAGGACGAGTTTGAAAAGGATCTTAGAACATTCAGCAGAGATTAAGGTGGTGGTCACCCACCAGGCTCCTATTTAGGGGCTCACTGCTGCAGTATTTCATTAGTGTCGAAGCAAGTGTTATTTTTCTTCCTCGCTCTCCTTTTCCCCCCCCCCCCCTTTCTAATAAACTGTGAATGGCCATTCAGCATTTTAAGGTTACACATAAGGTTGGTCAGAAGTGAATTTAAACCTTCAAGCTGAGTTTCTTGAGAAAAGGACATTTAAATCTGATATTTACCAAGCCTGGAGTGCCAGTCAGTAGTGCTGTAAATGACAGCCCTCTGTTCATCAACGCACACTCACCTGACACACAGATGGCAATGATGCATTGACACTGATCCAACGTGGTTACCATCATATAGAGCGTGACGACCACTTAGTAGCACAGCAAATGTCGGTCCCTGATTTTATGCACTTTGAATAAGAACTGGATACAAAAATTTGAAGTATGCTGTAATAGTTTGTTAGAGCGATTTTACAGCAGTAGTAAAAATTTTAATTGCCCCTTCTCCACTTAAAAACAGATTTGGTAGACCCACTTGTCAAATTCTAATTTAATGATAGCTTTCCCAAATCGACCATTTAGATTTGGGGTGAATTTAAGTAAATATTGTGCAAGATGTATTTCTAAATTGCAGCTTTATGTACTTTTCATCTGTAACATTGGAACAAATTTAATGAATCTGGTTCCACTAAAAAAATTCTAGTTCTTGCAAACGGTGTGTTTAAAAGTCACAATGAAACATCTGAGTCAAACAGATTATTGAGAAAAAAACATCACATTTTTGTATACGTCACCAGGTCTGTTTCACCTGAAGATCGAAGAATGTTTTTTTGTTTTTTTTACTTTAATTTTCATGCTAATTTTAAAATGACCCTTCACTGTCTTTTAGGTGCAATTACATATTATTTAAAAAAAATATATATTATATATATACATATAAAAACTGACATCTCTGTTCCTTACACTTGTTGTAGCTACTGCTTCTTGAGCTGCTTTGTTTGTCTTTTTCCTGGTTGATGTTGTGTATTCCGTTGGCTTACCCTGGCTCAGCTAAAGGGCACACTAATAAGGAGATTGGGGTACAGCCCCCTAAAATGCAAAAAAACTTTCTGCCTGACTGAACCTATTGTATTTAGAGGTTTCCAGCACCACCAGTCCTGAAACACACATACTGTATATAAACAGAAAGAAGCTCTAGCACTCCTCCCCATGTCCCAGACAAATCATTAACTGAAGAAGACAAACTTATCCATGTAAAACAGCTGGAGGGTCAACATAAATGCCTATTAAACACTAGCCTGAAGAGATGAACAACAGCTAAATTAATAATCTTCACATAATACAGTATTGTTTTTCACTCACTTTTATACCCAAAGAACATATGGCAAATTGCATTTCTATAGAAGAAACATCTCTTAATGACTTGCACCGCTATACAAACCATAGTTCAGTTGGGATTTTAATGCTGATTCAATAGAGATGAATAGAACTATAATGAGACAGATTGGGGATTGTGAACAAAACTCCAGCAGTGTGTGGACTCCCTCAAAGACATTCAGCCATCGTGTGCCATTGTGTGAAAATGCCAGACAAACAGAAAAACGTAGTATACCATAAAAGACAGGAAGGAAAAGGAAGAAAGCACTTGAACTTTAATGAGGAATGGGTTCATAGACAGGGTTTGCTGCTCTGTATGTATAATGTATAAGGTATTAAAAACTAGCTCAAATGTGCAAGTGCATCATGCACTTTTTGTGTCTTTGTTTCTGGAGGGGAAATCTGTGGCAGTTCTGGCTTCCAGTTGATGTCCAAATGAAAGATAAGACAACTAAAAAACTTTTTTTTTCTCTTTATCCCTCATTTAATAGAAAGTTAGATTTTCATCCAATATACACTGGTTAGATGTTTCATAAAAATAAATATGTAAAATAAATAATTTATCATTTTTAGACATTGGTCCATCCCTACTTAAAATACATTTGCTGCATTTAACTTTTGCATTCTTTGCACTGAAGATCAGCAGAGCAAAATTCTCAGTATTTTTTTTTCTAAGTCACAAAGGATTTATTATTATTAACTATTAAATCTCCAATCAGAATCTTCCATCTTAATGTTTGTTCCATTTCCTCTGATTGAACAGTCTTAACAAATGCAAATAAATATTCAATGCAATCACTCTCATATTCATGTATTCGTAAGAGATATTAGTAGATGAAAAGGTTATACTGTTCTATGTCACCTTTAATCAAACAGCCATCACACCCCACAGCAAAAACATGGATGATTAGAGAGAATCCAAAAAAAGAGTCCCCTAGCAACAGTAGAGGAAAGAGAGGGTACTTCAGTGAGTGAGTGAGTCACGTGAGCCCACACCTGCACAACAGACTTTATCATTCGTCCTGCATGCTGTGTTTCACACAATGGACCCACTCAGTCCAGTGTCTGCAGTCACCGGGTTAACAGCCTTTGCCCTCATATCGCTGGTGAAAACAAACATGATTTACAAGTATAAATCAGAGGAGCTGTCAATATGTACTGATCACAATGTGAAATGCTGCTTACACAATGTATCGTAATCCAGATACTTCCTGAAACAGGTTTTATGAATCAGCTATGTCATCTAGTATCACATTATACAACGTACAGATGGACATTATATATAAAAAAAAATATACCATAATTCCCACTTGCTATAAGCAAATGACAGACAAGCGAACATTAATGATACTTTACCTGAAGCTTGTGGTTTATTGAGATGTGTGATTACTATATATATAAACATTCTTAAATCAAGATTACTTGAGAAGCAAAATGATTTAAGATATAAAGTTTTTTTATTTTTTATTAAGTTAATTGTTGCCTGTGGGGTCTGAAAAGTAATCTTGTTTTCCCTTTGAATTAAGTTTATTTTTCCGACCTCAGTAAAAGATTTATTTTCGAGCATATTATATTTGATAGATTTTTCAGGAAACCCAACTTGACATCTTAAGTCATTTTGATTCTATAGTAAATGTATCTTAATTTAGGAATGTTTAAACAAGATAAAATTTAAAGTAAGCAATTTTCAGGCAACAGACTTGCAATCACCCAGAGCACCCTAATAACTGCATAGGATTGCTCTGAAAACCTTTTTTTTTAAAGGCTTTTACAGTACATTTAAACTTACTGTTTTTCCTGTAAACTAGCTGATAACACACAGTCTCTCTTAAGTTATTGATTTATTACTGAATGGGTGACTATTTGCTAATTACACATAGCAATAAAATCACAACATTAAAAAGACTGTATGTTAAAACAGAGCTTGCATTGACATAAAATAAACATGGATATGCAAGAGAATCTGAGTCTGTATGAGGCTCAAGCTCTTTCTCAACAAAAGCCCATGTGCCTGACTCTTACATGACCTGGTTATGGTTACTAGGGTAGCTGTGTGTGAATTTGGTTAAAACAAATCCATCAAGGGTTTGCGAGGGCTCTACATCTTGGCTCAATTCTAAATCAACGATACCCACACACAATATGCCTGAGTGAGGCATTTTCAAAGGCACTTGAGGTGTTAATGCTTCTTAGTTTCTATTGAAAGCAATATGTGAACTGACTTACACTACAAGATTCAGACATTTGCTGCGTTGATCAAAGACGATATTATGTCATCGACTGAAGCAAAGAGGCTTTCTGTGGTCATTTGATAGCAAGAAGGTCAGCGTCACCTCGGCCCCTGCAGAGCCACAGATTCAGTTGTAGCTGTAAGCCAGTGAGGTCAGGACATTAGCTCAGAATGTGAAGAAAGATCTTGTGTCAGCACAAAACAGACCAGACTAATAAATGCGTAACTACAACATGCACTTAATATCAGATACCTAATCGGATAGAGATTTTTTGCATTAAATTGATCAAAAGTTGAAAGCAAACATTGTAAATGCCGTATAATTTTATTTTTCAAATATTATTAATATTATTATCATTATTAATACTATTTCAAATAAACACTGCTCTTTTGAACTTTCTTTTTGAAAAAGAATCCTGAAATAAAGTGTTTTCCACAAAGATCAGGGCCAGACATATATTTAAATAGATATTATATATTTAAATATAATTGTGAGAATTGCACAATATTTTAATGAGTTTTTAATCAAATAAATGCTGCCTTGGTTAGAATAAGAGTTTCTTTCAAAAACATAAAACCCCCAAAAAATCTTATACCAACATTTGCACATTTTTCTAAACACAAACATAACTTAAGCAACTTGATTTTATTTACATGCATTTATGATTTCTTGAAAGATATCTGACTTCACTCACGTTTCAACTTTACTTTGGTATATTAGCAATATACGATAAAGTTTGTATGTGTCCCAACCAGGACACATAAAGATAGACAGGAATATTAATCATTTAAGATAGACATTGATTCTTCTTTCTCTGATTCACAAATAGTGTGGTGAACAATATCTCTCCCTTGGACTAGAGAACAGTAAGGAGAAACAAACCTTCAGATTTCTAAGTGTGGAGTATTAAAATATCAGATGAGTCCCACCCAGACACAGGCCTGATAAATAATACAGCAGCCAGCCACTCTACTGTGTCTGCTCAAACATATGTGGCATATTGATCTGTAACATGTCTGACCCAGCATCAGCTCCAAAGTGTGCCATTATCTGTGTCAGAAAACTGGGCCAGTTCCAGCACAATGAGAAATACGATCCCCTACAGCACATCAGCAGAGACTCCTGAGCCCATATTGGGATTTGGGATTGTATTTTTAAAACCTGGCATAAAGAAAACTCTCTTCTGTTCTCATCTTATTGAGTACTGAATATGGTGGTGTACATATTTGTTTTACAATACTGCTGTATGTATTGCATACATTTGTTAGAGTTTTGTAGTGGACGCTTTTTAAGTGCCATGTTGGTAAGTCAAGTGTTGTAGATACCATGTGTGCAGACATGAAAGACAAGCGTTTTGGGACTTATTCCCAGACTGATCAACATTTTGATATCAGATGTTTTGCTTTTGAATTAATTTAATAGAAATTATACACACTTCTCAATTAGACTTCAAACAACCTATTTGTTTAGCTTAACACCCTCAGTTTCCATTTACTTTGTTGTAAGAGCAGAGGAAAACAATAGTATGAACAAACTGCAAAACTTCTCCATTTGTGTTCCACAGAAGAGAGGCGAGGGCGGGTAAATGCTTTATTTTGGGGTAAACTGAGGTCCCAGTCCTCTCAGATTCCTTTAGAAAAAATAATTATTATCATTCAAACTAAAAATAAATAATGAAACTGTGAATTGTAGCAGAATCTGCAATGTAAAATAATAGTGACATCTTGTGGCACTACATAGTATCTCAGCCTTTCATAAACTGACACTGGAGAGGGGAAGGGAGGGTCTCTTGGGAACTTGATGATGATGACAAAAAAAAAAATTAACACTAGGAAGTGCAGGTCTGTGCCCCGTTGTAGTGACATTCATTGAGAAAGAGGTGTGTGTTTATGAGTGAGATGTGTGTATACTTCCTTGAGCAGCTGTTTGTAGCACAAAGCCTGTTTGAAAGTAATTACACTAATTAGACCGCATTAGAAGTGTTTATCTCACCGTATGGACTGTAGGCCAACTTACTACTGTCCAACACTTCTGAAGAGCAGCTGAATGACTGCCTCAAACACAATCACAAAGCATTATTGTAATATTAATATTGATTGATTTTATAATGAATATTTACAGTCATATTTGGTATAATTTTTCTTTTCTTTTTGCTTTACTGGCAGTAGCATTTGAACGGTGTGAATGCCACAAGTTTGTGTAAAACCTAAAGATCATGTTCTCCAGCACGATTTGAGAATCAAAAATTACCCAAAGAGAATCAAGAACTGAATTTTGATGAGAGTGGACTGTAGGTCACATACGGTTTTTCGGAGACATCTGTCTGCACATCTGATGTAAGTGAAGGGAGCAGCTTGTCTGGTGGCTGGGATGAGATTTTAAAACAGCCCTAAGAAATCAGTTATATGTCGTCTGCCAAGAACCTTGAGGATTAGTCAACATAGTAAGGCCTAAACTAAAACTCTGCCCTAAACAAGCCTGTGCTAAGACTATGACTGCATATGAAAAATGATTAATATTACATGCAACATGTATACAAAGAGTATTAAGTTCTGGATTGGTCTTAAAAGTAACTTCAGATGCAGTGGGTTTAATCTGAGCAAATCGGCCCACTGGAAAATCAGATTTGTTTATGACAACATATTACGACATAAATTAAAATTTTTATAGTTTGTGAAATCACAAAAGCACACCAATTAATACAATTAAAACTGAAGATATAAAAGCAAATGAAAAATATTAGTAAGTACTATAATAGTATATAAATAACAGTCCTAAAATAAATGGCCTGATTCATGAACAAATCATTATTTTGAGTCAGATTGCTTGGATTTTTCTGTTGTATCGGCAAGCTTTAAAGTTTTTAGTTCTTATTCCTTGTAATCATCTGGAAAACAAGGGTCAGTATGTTACTCAACATATTTCCTTTTGTATTCCACAGAAGAAAGTCATACAGATTTAGAATGACATCAGAGTAAGTAAATGATGACAAATTTGCAGTTTACGGTGAAATATCCTTTAAAGACAGATAAAACCTAAACTGAAGGAACATCTCTTTGAATAATCCTCTATTCTCTTATGGAGCAGATTCTCTAGAAATCTCTCTTTAATTCAATAACACTTGCAGCTATTGTGTATCTCAGCACTAGACTTGTCGTGGCCTGCCACGTTCCAGACTTCAAACAGCATCCTTCAAACTGGGCAACACATTAAACTATACTTTAATCATTGCTCTTCAACTTTCGCCACCATAAACTTGTCAAAACCAATCAGAGTTTCAAAAGATCTATAGCTCTGAATTTTAACACCTGCTAATACTGCTAGCCATTCTTTGTTATGCCAACAGAAATTATAAAGTGAGATAATTCATCTTTGAGCACCAGCTTTTGCACTTAAGCTACATACAAGAGCAAACTAGATTTGAAGCGCTACCTTTCCAGTCGTGGCAGGACGGACTGAAGGTGTAGTTGGGCTGGCCCTGCAGTGGGACGCCCTTTCGAGCTGGTGGTCCCGCCCAGGGTTTGGGTGCCCATAGTGCATTTTGCTGCTGGTGAATTTTGGAGGTGAGAAGTCTGCGGCGAAGGCTGCCCTCCGTCTTAGGCTGGAGGTTCAGTTTGCGAGTATAAAGTGGAAGAAGTTCATCTTCGTCCTCATAGTAGGTCCTATTCCAGCATTTCCCAGCTGGTTCAGTAGAGAGGCAGTCCACGTATGCAATCATCCTGTGCTTGACAGAAGTCTCTCAGCTTAAGTCCAGTTTAGGACGTTCAACCACAGGTTCCCACATCCACCCTTTTCCTTTTAATCTCCACAGAGCCAGGAGAACTAGGCGTACAGAGAAACCTCCACAAGTCACTAATCATGCTGGAGTTGGACAACATTCCGCAGAAAGATCAGAAGGATCAAACACGAATCAGTGAAAACACATCTTTTGTTGTCCTCTCACTACCAACCTTAAGCTTTAGACGGAGAGAATGTGCAAGTTAACTTGCTTGTATAATCTGTAAACCAGGATTATCCTTTTATATCCAAGTGCTGCTGAAGGCAGGCTTTGCACTACAGATGGTCACCTGGGAAAACAATGCTGAACTAATTACAATTTTCTTTTCTTTTTACCTAAATGCTTAAAAAGTAGAGGGAGAAAAAGAAGAAGAATTGTATTTTTGTACTTTTCCCTTTGACCTCTACTGGAACTATAAATAATGTTTAAAGTGGCACAATATTTTACACACATTTATTTTTATTTAATTGATAGTCTATAATAAATAAAACCAAAATGGTCCATATCTTCTTGAAACCCACTTGAGTCACTTTCATAGCTGTTTGTTGCCATAGGATAAGTAGGACATGAGAATCAGAGAGGCATGCAGCGAGGGAGAGAAATATGATAAGAGCAACAGATAGTTGGACAGAAAGAGCATTGTAAAGTTATCTCTAGCAAATATTACTGTAGGAGTCAAGAAAATGAGTTGAGCCCCTGGATGGGTGACATAAATCTGGGACTGGAAAGATATCCTTCACCCAGCACTTTCTGTTTGCATAGACAAGCTGGATGTAATATAACTGTCCATTTCATTGTGATCAGGTCTGATTAAACTCCAATCCGGGGTCTAATCCAAACCCTTGAGCTCAATTCTTTGGATGACCGCCAAAGGCAGGAACTGGACCAGATGAGAATTCCAGCAAGCAGAAGCTGTCCTGCCAAGAGCTTAAACTTACATACAAGCACCCTGGCCCAAAGACAGCTTTTCACAGAAATACTATCACATCTGCATAAATCTAGGCTTATCATTTAACGTGCCTGGCAGCGAATGTTGAATATATGTCCGTTCTGTGTGCTGTGTAACATTTTATTGTAGTTTACCCAGTGATGTGGCCACTTTGAGAGTTTATAATGGAGCAGAAAAGTCAGAGTTTTCTAAGTCTCTTTCCCAGAAACATCTTTTGTTGCAAGCAGTGAAGTATGTGTTCGTGTGGTCATTGCTCACATGGTCTGCAAAGCATCTGGATTCACTTAATTAAATGAACAGTTAGGCATTTGTGAAGATGCGGTGCAAATTTGTTAAACTAAGAGATGTAGCCCTTTTTGTGACAGAAGAAATTCGAAACGGCATGTTTATATTTTCTTTATTTAGTTTTTAGAGTTCTTTATGAATAAAAGCGAGAATGAGAAAGCCAAACAAAATTCTAAACTTAACAGAATGCCACTTTCTTCCAAAGTTTCTTTTTCATCCTACAGAAGAAATTAAACTTAGATTAGTTCCTCCAACGAATCACACAAACCATTGGTTCTGAAAAGAGATTGTGTGCCTCCACTAGGTTCAAGTTCCTGGTTGCTTGGGCGCACAGACTTCTGGGGGGTTCAACAAAGGTCAAGCTGGTCTCGTAAAAATATGTACCTCTGTGCACGTTTTTACGTACCTTACACGTACGTAAATGTCCAATGAGTGGTGCTAAAACACTGGTTCAATTTGTGAACCCTGGCACGTTTTTATGACGTTGAAATAGCTACGTATTGCAAACCCTAAACCTACCCGATAGTGTTAACAAATGCAAAACCAATATAAAAAACGATTTTGCGGATGCAACCGTGCCATTTTAACTTCCTTATATGCAGATTTTAACTGCTTTGTCAAATCGTGGTTACACGGGATACAAACCGGAGCTCCTCGCCTCACAACTACGTCTCCATACTCTATGAGATACCGAACAAACTGAACGCTTATGAAAACAGATAGGTATGAAGCTGAATATGTGCGATGCTAATGTTCAAAAGCATCAGTTTTCAAATCTCCCAGCATATTAATATTGTTTTGAAGTCAGAAAACATGAAATTGTGTGAAAATTATGCTTTATTAATCAAAATTAAATCCTCTAGTGTTCATTTATTGGAGACCTCCAGTCCAGTCTCCAGTCATTGCCAGTCATTTAATATCCTGTACATTATTAATATCAACCATAACATGATAAATATTATCAGCTTATCCTATAGGCAAGAATTAAAAAAAAATGGAACATGCCTAATCTCAAATCAGGTTTTACACTATTTGAGGAGTTCATTTCAGCTTAAAAGCTGCTGTCATTACAGAAAAAGGAGTGTGTGCACAAATGTACATATTTCAGATACCACTTTACTTGTATATATAGATATCTGTGCACATCCATGTCCAGTATGGATTATTGGAATGCCAGCTTAAAGCTGTTAATGACATTCCCTTCAGTATTCCAGCATTTAGACCACCAGTGTTCCCAGCTCGACTGCAATATACTTATACAAAGATTACTGTTAGTAAATTTGAGGACTGTGAAATATTTGATGTGAACTTTAATTTTGTAACTACTACACAGTAGTGCTGCTGGTACACCATATACTTATTTTAAGCAATGAATAACTGAGTTCAAAAGACATTTGTACAGTGGAAAACCACAGTCCATTAAACTCATTTTACAGATGCTCTGTATCATACACTCCTAAGAAGAAGCATCTTGGAGAAGGAAAGCATTTTCAGCTTTAGGGGCTGCTTTTGACTACATTTCCAAATCCTCCCTTCTGTCAGTCTCAATGTTTTGTCCTTCATTCTTTATACAGTGTCTTAAATAATGCAATAACATCCTGAGACTTTGATTCAGCAATAAAATAATCAACTATTGTAGATTCCATCATGAAATCATCCGTTATGGCATTTTTTTTTATTAAAAATGATCTTTCTTTGCCTATTATCTCAACCCTGAAAATATGTGCAGAGCAAACTGTGATGGACTCCACCAATGCTACATGGCTCAGAATTCCACTAATGTGGAAGGAAGGGTCGGCTCTGCACACGCCTAGCGACTAAGACCCTCATGTGGGGCTGACATATCTGGAATGGCCATGATTCTTCAGGCTCCAAGCCAATCCTGGCTAATGTCCATGATTCATATCTGTCATAGGAACCATGAATGCCTCGTGTGAAATGGGAAAAAGTGCATAATGAGATATTCAAGCTTGCATTAGATTCAATTCCAGGTGTTTTAACAATTAAGCCTGGATAATCACTCCGAGATTTGGAAAAATGATCATCCTGACAGCTGAGACGCCTTTTGTAAGATGCCATCTCCTGCATCTTCAATCCAAAGCAAGCAAAAACAAGGAAAAATCATTCTACTTTAACAGATATGATGAGATGATTGGTCCTATGGGTAGGACTGCAAAAAGAGCGAGACAATAATTGGATTACATCCAATCAGCTGCTGTGGCTCTTTTGGAAAACAGTAAAATGGAGAAAGGGAGGCGGGTACCTTTATCTAGGTCAAGGAAGCTTAATTTATTTAAAAAAAAAAAATCTTACACCGAAGAGAACTTTCAGGCTTTTAAAGTAAATTACACTCCACAAAATACCAGTCCCTCCCTCCACTTCTCTTTCAAGTCACAGAAAGATGTTGATTTGATTCAAGACCTGAGGAGCAGCTGATCAACAGAATGCACTTTTAACTCCTCATCAGGGAGCCGCTAAACCGTCTCTCCATCATGTGACACTTTTAGAGAAGCCTGTGGGCTGTGGGTCACTGTATGCAATTGCACTCAGTGATTACACCTCTGACAACAGGAGTCAGTCCATAAAGCAACTTTACTGGTGTGCAGTGTGTTGGTGTACAGTTAGCTTAAAAAGGAAAATCCACAAGCATTTTTGAGGGAAGAGGAGGAGCGCTGCTGGTGTTGATTTGAGTGATACGAATGCATTTTGACTTTAAAACACAAGCCTGTTTCAACCTGCACAGAGCTGACGGCATCCAAGTTCATATAGTGCTGCTGCAAAGGACAGATTTTTGTAAACAATTCTGTTCATAAAACAATGAATTACGCTTTAGGCCAGTTTTCACGCAGTTTGGTAGAACTGATCCGTTACATATCTATATCAATATTAGTTCTGTAAGATAATACTGTGGGACAAAAACTATATTTAACCAAACTAGCCAGCAAAAATAATTGTTTTAATAAAAACAAGTTTTATGAAGTTAAGTAGGGAGATTTGGGCTAGTTGTCACAGTTCATCTATCCAAAAGAAACACACTCATACAGTACATATATACACACATAACATTGAAAAACAAAATAGCTTCTATATGTATTCATCATAGATTGATAATGCACCCCAAAAAAAAAAATAAAGTCTGTCGTCATTTACTCATGTTGTTCCAAACCTCTAGAACTTTTTTCTTTACATTGAAGTATATCCTTTCCACCATTTTTCATATGATAAATGTAAAAGAGAATTGCGATGGTCAAGCTCCAAATTGACAAAAAGCACCATGAAAACACTTCTGTAATACTTGAAGCTTGCAAGTTTAAGTCCTCATTCATTATAACTACACATTCTTCTAAATGTATTTTCCACATACCGGTTTGTAAAGCCAAGAATGAGTAAATGATGACTAATTTATATTGCTGACTGAACTATGTCTTTAAACTAAGCACAATGCATTTTATATGCTATTTAAAGAGTAAATGAGGAACACAATGCCAGCACGGAGCCAAAACAACAAAGAATGACAAATCTGCAACACTTGCAGCTCAAACTTAAAAGAGAATTTTGCCATGTAATCACAGCTCGGTACAGTTCACATAAACGACAGATCAGATAAAAGTGTCCTCCTTCTTTATAAACAACCACGCTCTTATCACCTCAAAACTCTGACACTGTCACCGTAACTTTTCTGACAGACACCCCCCGCTCCTGCCTCCCGGCAGCCTGCGAGCCGCTCTTCCTAGCAAGAAAACAAAGGAACCGGAGGAGAGAGCAGTGCTTTGAAACTGAGCAGAACAGCTGAGCCCAATCTCCTCCCTTTGTCTTCTATCAGGGAACTTTTACACACTGAAACTGCAATAACTTGTGTACGTCTCCTAGCTGTTCTTTGTCTTTTTTTCCTCCAGTTTTGAAGGTCTGACACTTACCTCTCAGACAGAACATGGTCTCCTGCCTTTTCCACTGTGTGTTGGTATTTTCTGGGAAGTGTGTCAAGAGTTTTGCAGCACACTGTCCACACACAGCACAACGTCCCAGAGAGAACAGCTGCCTCCCTCCCGTCCCGTCCCTCCCGAGCACAAACACTCACACAGGTTCATAGGCACTATCTCTAACACCCTCCCTCACTTTCACCCACGTACACACACACAAGACACGGTGGCAATCTGCCAGCTCATGCACCCTGGGAAAATGTTATCCAACCCCATAGTCCAACCATTCCATAGGACTGACACTGCAGGACAAAGGACCGAGAGGTGGAGAGATTGTGTGAGAGAGAGACTGACTGAGTCAGGGAGACCCCCTCCTTCTCTCTGTCTCTCTCTCTCTTCATCCCCAAATACAGCACTGCAGAGCATTGATTGTTCTTAACTTAGCTGTCAGCAGTTCAGCCGTTGCTGGCTTTTGACACACATGAAGTTAAATATAGCTAAATCTCTTCAACTCAGTTGTTTGTTACAGAAATAAAAGGTCACTGTCCTAGGGTCATCGGCCACTAATGCTTAGTTTAATTGCCAAAACACTCACAACATGCTTTGTGTGCTGCATTTTGACCATGTAATGTGCAGTTAATCTGACAACACCTGGGTGCAAATAGGATGCCTTTGGCTTATGAAATCAAACTGTTACCTTTGGACCACTTACAAGGAAATCCCTGACTATCACAAGGTAAATTAAATCATGTTGCTGGGAACTTAGTTTTAAATTCTGCTGGAGTTGTATTAAATCTGTGTGATAGACCTAATAAACATGGTTAAGTGAGACTACAATTTTTTTTTATTATAATAGGATAGGATTAATTTGTCAATTAATCAATAAAACGTTTAAAAATAGATACAATGTCTAGGTCATCCCAAAATCAAAAGAAGAAATTATGCTTTGCATAATTATTTTCATGACAATTAAGCATATTTTACCCAGATTCTCATCACCGTAATTTGTCTAAACTGTCATTACCATAATGCCACATAAAAAATATTTTATATATATTTTAAAAAATTATATTAATTGTGCAAAACTGTCAGGAAAATCTCATCAATCCTATGACAGGCTTCTTTCTCATAAAGTGAAACACTTTCTATCTATTTTAATTTAGTGTAAAATACTGGCTACATATTCTTAAAGTTCACCCATTAACAGACAAAGATAATTATTATGATATGATTAATATACATTTAATCAAAACATACACTATTTTTTTACATTTTGGGGCCAGAAAGATATTTTTAAGAAATTATTACTTTTATTTAGAAAGGATTCATTAAAGATCAAAGTGACACTAAGGACATCTGTAATGTTACAAAATATTTATATTTCAAATAAATGCCGTGCTTCTGAACTTTCTATTATAAGAATCCTGAATAAAATGTATTATGGTTTCCATAAAATATTAAGCAGCACAACTGTTTTCAGTGTAAATGTTTCTTGAGCACAAAATCAGCATATAAGTTGATTTCTGAAGGATCATGCGACATAGTAATTGTTAATGAAAATTCAGCTTTGGCATCACAGGAATAAATTAAATTTTCAAATATATTAACATAGAGAACAGTTATTTTAATGTGTAATAATATTTCACAATATTACTGTTTTTGATTGATTAAATAAATGCAGTCTTGTGGAGCCTTTCTTTCAAAAACCTCTACTGAACTTTTGAACACTAGCAAAGTAAAAATGTGAGAAAGTAACATTCTTGCATGAACACTGACAATGCCCAAACCTGACACTTTCCCTCAAAGCCCTGAGTGGAGGAAAATTTCAAAATGCCCCTTCTAGTCATGATGAAACTCTCAACAAAACTGAAACCTCTGATGTTCTCAACTATTTCACAAGAGATATTAAGGAATGACCACAAACAGCTCATTAGACAGACTGAAAACCGAGTGTCCTCTGCTTACCTCTGTGATGGAGAGGTGCATAAACCCACTCATCATAGTCATCTTCAGTATCCAGCTGCTCTCTGTGGCAGGAGAAAAGGCGTGCTTGCTGCTCGGACAGAGTGGAAAGACCCAGAGCACCGAGGGTTCGCGGTACAGGGTGACTTTTGCCATCTGCCAACTCCCCCCTGTACCTCAGAAAGCTCCTCTCTCCCCACATCTCCAACAACCAGCAGCAACAAAAGCCTGACTTGAACCAAAGAGTCAGGCACGTCTCCAAATGCCCCACATTTACTTACAAAATGCAAAACAGCAGCTTAAATCCCTCTAACATGGAGGGAGGATTTATAAGCACGCTTGCAAAGACCAAGGGCGGGTCCTTCTAGAATATCCATGGTTCAAAATATAATGTTGAAATTGTCCTCATACACTGCACTACGAGCAGTGCTGGTCGTCAACATGCCATTAAGCTCCTACAAATACAGTTTTCTTTGTTTGTCTAAATGAGTTTGACTCCAAACAAGCAAAGTGCACTCTCAGGAAGTTCTGAAAAAAAACTTTGGACAGAAAGTGAGGAACTTCCTCTGCTCCCCAGCTGTGACACGTCGGTGTTTTGGCGTGAGCAAGTGTGTGTGTGTGTGTGTAAGCGTGCACACCAGCTTGGCTGTGTCTGCTTCAGCACAATTTCTGCATGCTCATTCTTCTGGTGGAGCAAAATAAAATCCATGTATCATGCCGCTCAATAAATAAGGTGATTTAAAGTAATCGACTCGAAAGGGTTAAACTGAACAGCTCCTGGCTAAACCACAAGATTCTCAAACTCCTCCTGTATAATCGTCATAATGCAACACTGTAGCGTGGTCCACACACAACCTATAAATAGTTAAAGCAGATTAATCGCTTTAGAGTGTCTCACAGGTGACCAGGGAAAGGCTCTAAGACCTGAGACATAGTGGGCCCTATTTTAACGATCTGAAACGCAAGTGTCAAAGAGCGAAGCGCAAGTAACTTTGTGGGCGGGTCTCGGCGCTATAGCTATTTTCCCGGCGGGATAAATGGCTCTTGTGCCCGGTGCAAATCTAAAATGGGTTGGTCTGAAGTAGCTTCATTATTCATAGGTGTGGTTTGGGCGTAACGTGAAATAAACCAATCAGAGCGTCGTCCAACATTCCCTTTAAAAGCAGGTGCGCAAGTTCCATTATGGATTGCTATTATTATGGTGTATTTACCAGGCGCACGCCAGGAGCGGTTCACAGCCGAGGAGACTGATGTTCATGTAAGAGCAGTGAAAGACAGAGAAGTTGTGTTGTATGGGGATGGGAGAAACCCACCCAAAATAGCGTCGGTTAAACAGGCGTGGGAGGAAATAGCCACAATTTGTCAGATGTCCTTATATACACATATGTCTTGCCACTATTTGGCCAACAGGTCTGATCCTTAATTACTAAAATTAGCCTGAATAATTTGTAAGCTAGATTTATGCCTATTTTTCACATCTTCGTGGCACACCACAGTGATTTCCGTCATCTCACGTGTTAATATTTTTTAGTGTAACAATTTATGATTTGCAAAAATAACTGTTGCATCTGTGTAGATTACATGAGCAAAGTGTATGCGCGTTGTGCACGCTATACATTATGGTCAAGCATGCGCCCTTAAAATAGCATAATGAACAACGCGCAACGCGCCACTAACTTTAGACTAGGTTTTTTCTGGTCAGTGGCGCAATTGTTTAATGGAACAGCAAAATAGCACCAGGGATTGTTTGCGCCGGAACACGCCTCCTTTTTTGCGCTGAACCACCCAGGGAGCGCAAGTTCATTCACTAGTTTTGCGACATGCTTCTGTGGAGAGAAAAGCGCGCTTTGCGCGGGTGCAAAATAGGAATGACAGATGCGTCGGTGTACAAAGTCAGTTGCGCTGGGTGCAAGATAGGGCCCAGTGTGTCGGTTATTTTAATGAATTTGGCATGCTTATTTATCTGTGATGAATACAAACTGACAGTACAGAAACAAGTAATGTGGATGTATCCACTCTAAAACCACTGAAAAATCAGAGCAGACATGTAATGTTAGTTGTTTAGTGACTTTGATCTGCTGCACTAATAGTAAGTACTGTTTTCCGAAAAGAAACACTATATTTTAAATCTCACATCTCTTTCTTAGTTCAAGACTGTCTTGGGATATAAATAAATATTTGTGTTACTCATACAGTTCGTAAATTTCCAGAGTTCCAGACTGTGACTGTAATGGTTGCTAATGAGATAAAAATGTGACAGTTTACAGTTGTTATGGGTGGTGGTGCTGTACGGAGTACATGATTATGGAAAACACAGGTGAACAGAATGAACTTATCAAGGGAGCATGGAAAATTAGGTCAAGAAACAAAACAGGAACAGAGAAAAAAAACTAAAAGTCTATGATTGTTACGGTTCTCCCCCTCCCGGAAGGTTCGTCTTCGCGCTTAAAGTCCAACTGAGGAGGAGGGTGGAGGCTCTGGAGGAGGATGTGGAGCAGGAAAAAAGGCAGGGACTGGGAGAAGGTGATGGGATGAACCATGGTAAAAAGACAGAGGGAGGAACTTTGAGCAGGAGGAGCTAGGTGTTGGTCCAGTGGCCAGCCAGTCTGAGGGCCCAAGGTGGAGTTGAGGGAGGAGATATGGAGAAGGCCTTGCCAACACACTGGGGACAAGTGATGGAGACGGAGCCAATACATTTGAAGACCCAGGTGGAGCAGATCAGACGGAGACCCAAGGCAACACCTGAGGTCCAGAGGGCTAAGGCAGAGCTGATGGCTCAGTCAACCGAGGCAGAGACAGGAAGACATTTTCACAGGGACCTGGAGTGACTGAGGACAAGGCAGGACTGGAGGGAAGGAGGAGCCTGACACAGCCAGAGGTACAGAAGTGGAGTCCCAAGGCAATAGATTATCGATGACTGATCAAGGCAGAGCCGGAGGGACGAGGGAGCACAGTGGAGCCAGTGGGATGACGGGCCACAATGGAGACGAGGGGACTAGGAGCCATAGTGGAGCCAATGGGTCAGAGGACCAAGGTGGATTCCAGAACGTAACCAGCAGAGACTCAGGAGATGTACTGTATAACTTGGGGAATTACCTTCCCTACCCAGTCAATTAAGTCCTCTTTAAAATGGTCCATTAGTTCCTCATAATATAATCCAGTGACCAGTTGCAGTTCACGGTCACCCTTGCTCAGGCTGATGTGGTAAAATACACAGAGTAAGCTGTCAAGGTAATGAGTCAGGCACGTGTGTGTTCCTGTGTGTGGTCTTCCAGCAGATGGTCACCCTGCTCCAGGCATAGCAAAAAATAAACTGTATCAGTCCTGCATTCTGTTCCGGTGATGGTGCTGTAAGGAGCACATGACGATAAAGAACTAAAAATTACAATCTTTTAATAAATCCACAAAAGAAACACTTGAGAAACACAAGCAGGACAAAGGAACTTAAACAGGGCTTAAATGAACAGAGACAAACACAGGTGAAGAGAATGAACTAATCAAGTGAGCATGGGAAACTACAGTAGGTCAAGAAACAAAACAAGAACAGGGAAAAACAAACTAAAAGTCTATGACCGTTACAAAAGTCTAGTCAGGAAAACACTGTACGTCCATATGCTCTTTCATCAGGTATTATCTCAAGGCATTAGTAAATTTAAATTACTTTAAAATTGGTGTATATGTATTTTACATGCAAGAACCGCTGCTGTGCAGATTCATGAATTTGAATGAAATTGCAATGGATTTGTTCAGGGGTTAGCACTCAATAAATCATACAGAGCCATTACTGACTCTTTGTTGTATTCACAAACCAAGTGAAATTTATATAGCACAGATCAGCTAGTTAGCAATCAGCTAGGTAGATCAAATAAATGAATTTGAATGAGTCTTTTTTTCCTTGTGGGTGAAAATTTTGGTACATTCCGACCACTGACCTATATCAGCAGCACCAAATAATGTCTAATAATAGTGAGAACGTGTGCCAGTTGGCACAATCAGCTTGCCCATAGTCAAATGTGTCCCAAAAGCTTTGAAATCAAGCAGCAATCCAAATGTTCTAGATTGCTTTACATGGCATTAATCTGGAAGCTACACAATGACCCTTATTAAACTCTCTCTGATGGCACAAAACAGTTCCAAGGTCTTATGTTTTTGTACACTACAATTCAGCAGAAATGCATATAATTTCACACTGGCTTTAAAATTGATGATTTAAATTTAAATGAAAATATGTTAACTGTATTTATATTAATTCAATACCACTTTTCATGTGCTCTTGGAATGCTTAGATGAATATTTAAAGTCAAGTTGCTGTCTAGTTAATGTCTAGTTTCTGCCGCTTATGGGTGTTACAGAAATGTCAGAATAATAACTTACTTTTGGCACTATTAGGATATTTTCTGTTTATGTCTGAACATTAGTGTACAGTAGCAAACATATTTCAGCCACATGAGGGTGCTATGAATCCAAACATTCCCTTTAACTCTTTGAGATACGCCTAAAAGGAAAATACTGTAGTGAAGCCAGCTACATAATTTGTTAGTGTCAATCAAGCACTAACTCAAGACATCATTACGTTCTGAACAGGCAGCTGTTCCTCATATTCTGGGATGAAATTCAAGTCTATAAAAACATCAGATAAGGCATGATAAATAAAGAGAGGGAAACATAAACTATCAAGCCAGAGCTGTAACAGATACCTGATACAGAAGCTTATCTGACACGCTTGGCTACCTTCCTGTTTACACAAGATTTTCATTCCTGCACAGTGTTTTTGTGCCATTTTGCTCCACATTTCCTTGAGGGACAGTTTCAGTGTCCAGCTAAATACATAAGCATGACTTTATCACTCTTAAGTATGCAATTTAAGATATTTTAATTTTAATTAAAAAATGTTTTTCAATAACGGAATTTATTATAAGAATGCATTTTATTTTTAGGCTATAATTTGAGTTTATTTTATTGACAAAAATTTTTTCCTTTTGAAAGTTTCAATATAAATGAAATGTAATAAAGCTTGTGGTTTTCAGTAACTATTGGAATCTCTACAAGGAGCATGTGCTCAGAACTGCAGAGTTGAAATGAAATGGAAATGCAGTCTATTCCAGACAGACCATAACTGCGGTCATGAGTTGGTCGACTCCACCCAAATAAACCAATGAATTCAAATCTCTCCTTCTCTGCACACACACATTCCAAAAATGAGGAGAAAAAAGGCACTTTCCCCACTAAAGTCCAATTAAACAACCCCAGGATCAGATGTTTTCAATTAGGATTAAATTGTAAAAAGGGAGCAGCAACAGCAGTGGAGTCGCTTATTTCAACCGCCCAGTCACATGGCCTTGGCAAACTAATAAGTCCTTAAAACCACATTAAGGGCACTTGTTGAACCATAACCAATGACCTTAACTGACACATTTACCCCCTTGCCCCGACTTTCACCTGCCATCTACCTCTGTTTTGTTTTTCTGGGTTGATTCTGTTTGTTTTTGCCCAAAAATGCATTGGGGCCTTAGATTTGTATTAGAAGTGTTGCTTAGTTTTGTTCTCAAGTGTCAGTCATTGCTCTTTGTGGAAACAGACCAAAACCAGAGCAGTTTCTGTTTATAAATAATTATTATTAGATAGTATAAGACCTTTCACAATTTTCCGTCTGCATTTATGATTGATTGCATCCAGCTCAGCATTAAGAAGACATTAAGACATTAACTTGCTGGAAAGTGATATAAGTTGCTTCTGCCCTACTTAAAAGCCATTAAATAATATTTAAATGGACTGAGTTGATATGCTTTATATGGATCTTGCAAAACGGCTTGATTAAATGATAAACAAAGACCATGCCAATGAGTAAACAACATTATTAATGCACTTGAAGTCATTTTGAAGAGATCTATTTACTTTGCAACTCAGACAAGTGACTCCATAGAGGGCAAGCAAAACAAGACCAGATATATTTTTGATCAAGAACACATTATATCATTTTCATGCAACAGGTCTACAATAGGCTGAATAGGCGTAATTTCAAGTTCAAGACTTCACAGATTTCACACTTCACAGATTTTCTGCAGCCAGTGGTTATAAGGTTCCTTTCAAGCTAGAGCCAGGGAGACTTCACAAAGAGGAATCATTTACAAAACCAGGAGGAAATCGTGAAGTCTGTCACTGTCCTATCTCAGTCATCATCCCTCTGATATCTTCAATTATGATATCTGTGTTATTCCAGTGTCACATCTGTCACCACAGACTTCACATTTGTTCACCATCTGTATCAGCATCCATCTCGACCACAGCATAGTATAATAAAGTGGAATTTTAGAGTAATATTTTAAATAAATACAGAAATAAAGTCTCAACTGTGAGATATGAAATCGCAATAAAAGTTTTTAAACACTAAGGGAGAATCGTGCTATACACATATGAAATGGAGATTCTCAACCGAATCAAAAGCCAAAATGGGTTCATGCTGTAAACTTTGAGGAGGAGACCAATATCTACCTTTTATAGGCAAAATTATAGAAAAGGTAGTTTTTTTAATCAGCTAAACAAATACTTAAACTCAAATGGATACCTGGACAATTTTCAGTCTGGTTTCTGACCACATCACAGCACAGAGACAGCACTCATTAAGATAATAAATGATATCGCGTAAATTCTGACTCTGGCAAAATATCAGTGCTGGTTTTGCTAGATCTCAGTGCTACGTTTGACACTGTAGATCATAACATACTACTACAGGGACTGGAAAACTGGGTCTGGCTTTCTGGGATGGTACTCAAATGGTTCAGGTCATACATAGAAGGGAGAGGCTATTATGTGAGTATGAGAGAGCATAAGTCTAAGTGGACATCCATGACATACGGAGTCCCACAAGGATCAATTCTTGCACCGCTCTTGTTTAGCCTCTATATGCTCCCACTAAGTCAAATAATGAGAAAGAACCAAATTCACAGCTATGCTGATGATACCCAGATTTACCTAGCCTTATCTTCAAATGACTACAGCCCTATTGACTCCCTCTGCCAATGCATTGATGAAACTAAAAGTTTGATGTGCCAGAACTCTCTTCAGTTAAACAAGGAAAAAAACTGAAGCTTTGCTTCCAGTCGAGACTTGGAGAAACTTGTTCATGCCTTTATCACCAGCAGGGTGGACTATTGTTATGGGCTCCTCACCGGCCTTCCCAAAAAGACCATTAGACAGCTGCAGCTCATCCTGAACGCTGCTGCCAGGATTCTGACTAGAACCAGAAAATCTGAGCATATCACACCAGTCCTCAGGTCCTTACACTGGCTTCCAGTTACATTTAGGATTGATTTCAAAGTACTTTTTTTACTCGTTTATAAACCACTCAATGACCTAGGACCGAAATACATTGCAGATATGCTCAGTGAATATAAACCTAACAGAGCACTCAGATCATTAGTATCGAGTCAGTTAGAAATACCAAGGGTTCACAAAAAACAAGGGGAGTCCACCTTTAGTTACTATGCCACCCGCAGGTGGAATCAGCTTCCAGAAGAGATCAGATTTGCTAAAACATTAGTCACATTTAAATCTATACTCAAAACTAATCTTTTTAGCTGTGCATTTATTGAATGAGCACTGTTTGATGTCCGAACCGATTGCACTGTATTTGATGTATTCACTGTATTTTATGTAAATCATATTCTATTTTTAACTGTTTTAAATTCATTTTAAATAAACTTGCCTTGCCTTGCCTTTCAAAAATACTTTCGACCACCCATTGTGGTGGTGCAAACACTGATTGTAAATATACAGTTTACTGGCCTTCAGATTATTACAGCTTTTTGTGAGGAATGAAACTTATCTGTATACAAACAAGAAAAAAAAAGTTATTTAAAAATGTTTTGCTACTGTGAGCACATTTGATAAGACTAGCATACAGTGTGTGTTGTGTCTATGCCTGTGTGTGTTTATGCAAATGGGTGTATGGGTTGAAAACAATAACCTCGGATAGACTGCACCGTGACGGAGGGAGATTCTTTGGTTCCAGACTTCCAGGTGTGAATCTGCTGGCTGACTGAGAGATTTAGGAATGTGCAAGATCACAAGAAAAATCATATTTCTCCTTCAACCCGAATAAGCATCCCACGCTAACCTACTTCTCCCCATCCCCATGAGATTTTTTAATTAGTCTGAAGTGAAGGGCAAACTGAAGGGGATCTGCACAAAAGACACCCACATGCTGAAGAAAAACGGTTTACAGAAACCTTTTTCTGGAAAAAATAAATGACTAGAATTCAGTTTTAATGCCTACAGTTATGCAAAACGTCTGGAATTCCCAAAACACAATGAGCAATTTTGTGATTAAACAACATTTGTTGGACAAAAACATCTTAAACTATCCTAAGGTGGTTTGCTGGTCTTAGCTCCCAGTCCGGTCAGGATGGTTTAAGAGGGATTGGAAACCAGTTTGACAAACAGCTCAGCCAACTTGGTCAGACTGCAATACCTGTTTAAACCAGCTAAGACAAGCAAACCAGCTTCGGTGGCCTTTCAGCTAAGAAATAAAAGGAAAAAACATTTCAGTGCAACTTGTATAACATTTTAAAACTGACATTCCTTGCAAATGTTATCCTGAGCAACTCATGCAAAATGGCCTCGACACAAAGTTGGACCGAGGCCATAAACACAGGGCAAATTATTTGGAACAGTAGAGACTTTTGAACTGAAATTGGGACTGACGCCCAGGATGACTCAATAAAATAATAAAATAAATGAAAAAAAAACAAACCTTCAGGCCCTGACCTCTGTGAGTCACACTGACGTGAACCCATAAGAGTCCTTGAATAAGGATTAAATAAACTCAATAACAAAAGTGCTTCAATCTCAGAGACATCCAAGCTGGATGTAGATTCAGGGCCCCTTTGTCCAAGTACAAGACACCTATTGTTGAGGCAGAGCCGGCACAGGGCAGAGCAGCCGGTTAAAAACACTGAATGCACAGTAAAGTTTCAGCATAATAAGAAAAGGTCTGTTGCATCATTAGATTCTGACAAGGTATACTCAAATAAACTTTTATATCAGAGAAAGTCCAATCAAAACTTCAGTCACATTATTGCACTACTCTGTAATTCATCAATACCATTATTACCCGCCATTGTAGTTCTTTGTTCTAGGTGAGAAGCACCTGCCATTCCTTTTGTTCAATCAAATTAGATTCTTTGAGAAAATTGTTGAGATAAAATCTCACTTGAAATGGTCTACTCACTAGAGCCTTTCACAGCAAGAATGCTTTTAGTCCAGCTCCTGAATCCTGTTATTGAAAATCAGACTTCTCAAAATCATCATAAGAGAGGCTTCCTAATATGGCAAGAATAAACATACCCATCATTTCACAGATACATTTAATAAAGACAAATCTAAATCCTGCACAAGTGCAAAAACATACAACAGTTTAAATATTAGAAATATTGCACATGACAAATTAGCCAAAATTTGTTTAGAAGTATAACAAAAGCTTTTTTGTTTGTTGACCAGAACAGCACTGTCAGGCTCCAAAAACCAAGATTTCCTTATGTTTAGAAGGATTTATTCCTAAACAACTTTAATGCCAAAATAATGTATTTAAGCACCTTGATAAAGTTATATTTAATATTTATTATGATTATGATTATTATTAAAAACTGTCATGTATAGAATTCTGGTATATTGGTCTGTAATTAAGAAAATTGAGGAAAAACATTAATTCTAAAGGCCATCATATCTTTCACAATATCTCATACAAGCACTATCTGCTGCACAAATTATTGCTTTGAAGCAGAGAGACTAAAAAGTTTTCTGTCAGCTCTTCTGTCAGAAGATGCAATTTCTGGGTTGCATCAATATCTTATGTTTATTTGAGTAAGCCATCATGTCATCCCATCAATGATCAGAGGTAACACTGTATAGTGCTGTTACTTTGCATAAATATATGTAATTAGAAGAAGACTGCATTTCCATTACCCTTTAAACTGCGCAAATTGAAATTGCAAATCACAAATATGTCCATTGGGATCACGCCAACTTCACAAAAACTTTTTACGCTTGCATGAGGTGTCTTCAGGCAATTTGCAAAAGGTATATTTCACAAAACTGCAATGGAAACCTTTTTTTTTCACACTTACAGCTGTACCTTAATTGGTCATGAGCTGGTTTAAGCTGGTTGAGCAACTAGCCCCTGCTTAGGACCAGCTTAAACCAGCTCAAATAAGCTGCCATGCTTCAAAACATACCTAACCAACATATGCAGGTAAGCTTTCCCATATGAGACAGACAGCAGAGTGATCACGAGTTGTATTTCAGTCATGAGCAGGAAAAAAAAAAACACTCAACAGAGCTAAATAAACCGCAAAATTACATGGAAAAGTTTTTCTCCTTGTCTTACAAAAATTATAATAATTAGCATTTATTTATTTGCATAGTAAAATGGTAATGATAAAGATCAAATCATTTCATAATCTAAGAGTGCAGTTAAATAGTTTGCAGAAACTTCAGCCTTGAACTTCAAACTTACACATTAACTTGAAGCTTGTAAATAAAATACAATATATATATATATATATATATATATATATATATATATATATATATATATATATATATATATAAAATCCTGATACAACTATGGGCTATTTGCTGGATAAATATCCAGTATTTTGGTCAGACCACTTTGAAATAAGCATTCAACCTTCTGCAGGCCAGATTTCATATCTTAGCTTGCAACAGTTTATATTTCCTTCAGTATGGATTGATGCCAGATTTTCATTGATTTGAATAGATTCATTCACCAGGGTTACAGCTCTCTGCTCTTATTTAATTGTTGCCTAGCTGAGCAGAAAATAAAAATACAACAGGTCAATATCTGTTTGCAGATAAAGAGTAGGAAAAAGGAAAAGCAACTTGAAAAGAATATGAGCACACAAAGAATGGGAAAAAAAGACATTTCCCCAATTATAGTGAAGGAAATATATCACAAATAGACAAAGAAAGAGGGTGTGCATCCATCTGGCTATGTTAAAAACACAGTGTCATTGAAAGACTTTAAAAGGCTGGACCAACATCTGGTTTCGACATGCTTTCCCCCTGCAGACAAACTATGAGGAATGGGCTGGAGTTGCTCTCTGAGGGAAGGAGGGAGGAGTAGGAATATAACAGCTGGATTCCATACAGTCAAACAATGTCTGTATGGTTTATATATTGTTAGAACAAACAAAATATGGAGAGCTGATGTGTTGAAAAAGTCCTGTTTGTGCAAAATGTCAAATTCCTTTCTGGATTATCACAAACCCATTCACCCTGGTCTGAACACAAATCAGTATAACAGATACTGATACATGTATTTACTCTTTAATTAAAATGAAACAACTTCTTCCTTGGAACAACTTTCTTTTTTGATGGACATTGAGGGAGACATTCAGAATAATGGTCAATCAATATTGTTATTTATTTATTTTTCCTTAATTGATTCTTAAACTTCTATGTTTTGTATTTTGTTGCATCCTTGCCTTTAACCATAGATTTTTCAAGATTTAACTAATTTCCAGTAAAAAAAAGTCTCAGACTACTTTTTAAGTATAAAAGTATATATAAAATAAAGCAATGGGTGGAAACCTAATTTATTTATAGTAAAAAAAACAAACAAAAAAAAACAATAAAATACCAATCTATGTAAAAAAAAAAAAACATATTTGCATGTATATCCAATACAAATCAATTATTAAATAAAGGTGCATCTCAGTAAATGGAAAAGTTAATTTATTTCAGTAATTCAACTCAAATTGTGAAACTCATGTATTAAATAAATTCAATGCACATAGACTGAAGTAGTTTAAGTCTTTAGTTCTTTTAATTGTGATAATTTTTGGCTCACATTTAACAAAAACCCACCAATTCACTCAACAAATAAGAATATGGTGACATGCCAATCAGCTAATCAACTCAAAACACCTGCAAAGGTTTCCTGAGCCTTCAAAATGGTCTCTTAGTTTGGTTCACTAGGCTACACGATCATGAGGAAGACTGCTGATCTGACAGTTGTCCAGAAGACAATCATTGACACACTTCACAAGGAGGGTCAACCACAAACATTCATTGCCAAAGAAGCTGGCTGTTCACAGAGTGCTGTATCCAAGCATGTTAACTGAAAGTTGAGTGGAAAGAAAAAGTGTGGAAGAAAAAGATGCACAATCAACCGAGAGAACTGCAGCCTTATGAGGATTATCAAGCAAAATCGATTCAAGAATTTGAGTGAACTTCACAAGGAATAGACTGAGGCTGGGTTCAAGGCATCAAGAGCCACACACACACAGACGTGTCAAGGAATTTGGCTACAGTTGTCATATTCCTCTTGTTAAGCCACTCCTGAACCACAGACAACATCAAAGGCGTCTTACCTGGGCTAAGGAGAAGAAGAACTCGACTGTTGCCCAGTGGTCCAAAGTCCTCTTTCCAGATGAGAGCAAGTTTTGTATTTCATTTGGAAACCAAGGTCCTGGAGTCTGGAGAATGGGTAAAGAACCTCATAGCCCAAGTTGCTTGAAGTCCAGTCTGTGATGATTTGGGGTGGAATGTCATCTGCTGGTGTTGGTCCATTGTGTTTTTTGAAAACTGAAGTCACTGCACCCGTTTAACAAGAAATGTTGGAGCACTTCTTGCTTCCTTCCACTTACCAGCTTATTGAAGATGTTTATTTCATTTTCCAGCAGGATTTGGCACCTGCCCACACCGCCAAAAGCACCAAAAGTTGGTTAAATGACCATGGTGTGGGTGTGCTTGTCTGACAAGGCAAACTCACTACTCTGATCATTTGACTTTTATTTCCTTGGTGTCCAGTGTCTGTAGATTCCATTCCATAGCATGCAGCAGACAAAGAATCATTCTCTTTCTTGTTCTAAGTACCTTTTTAATATATTGTCCAGGGCTGAACGTCTGAAGCACACATGTATTCACTTATGCTCTGCTTCCTGCACTCCACTCACCTTACTCTGGGCTTAGTTCTGGAGGTAGAGCCAGTGAAAACACCCATTGTTTTCTTTGGAGGTGAAAGCATCGCAGGGAATCGCTGAACAGAAAGTGCAACATAACGACCATGAAGATACAGAGAAATATATGCATGCAGAGAAAAAGGAATAAAGAGGATTCACTTCTGCCATCTGGAACAAATCCTGATTACATTCCAAAATAATTTATCATGATTAAAAACTCTGCATTTAATGGTGAAAGAAAACCCAGAAGACCTCAACAAATGGTGTGCCAACCATTATTACTGCATGGCACGGTAGTTTGTCCCAAAAACCTCTATTTATTTATGTCCTAATTGGAGCTGCAGTTCACAAACATAGAGTGAAAAGTGGCGGATGACCACAGGTGCAATGAGAGTCTAATAGGAATTCCACATCCAGACAAAGCCAAGCATCCAAAGGAATTTGGAATGAATGATCTGGAATCATGCGCTGCTGTAGGAACATTATAGGAACATTTATTCCTATAATTAACTAGCTCATATTTTATCTTATTAGTACTTATTTTAATTAAGTGTTCAGTAAATACTAGTAATTATTACACTATGTAGCAACTATATTCAATCAGTCACTATAGGCTACTAACAGGTAACTATTCCATTGCTATCAGTAATTAATTGCTCAGTTTTGCCACTGAATTCTATGGCTAAATTGTTTTCACTCAGAAACTGCCAGTAAAATGCACAACTAATCACAAAGAATGTAACATGAAATTTGGAAGCAGAAAGACTGAAATATGTTTTTTTTTTGTTTTGTTTTGTAAAATGTACTTCAATAATTTTTTATTTCTTAGTTACAAATATAATTAGCTATTCCACAGAATCGATTCCAGTCGCATTCTGAATAAGAATGCCTCCTAGTACTGTACTGTTCATCTAATCGATGCATAGTGATCTAAAATCACTTTTTGGGTTACTTACTAATTTAAAAGTAAGTAGGCCTACTATAACATACAAGAATAAATGCTTGTTTTTAGAAATATGCTTGCCACATTGTGGTTGAATCCATGAAGGTAAAGAACTCACGGCTTGTGGTCCTCTTGTGGTTGAGATGTCGCACAGTGTCCTGCAGTGAATCCAGCCTGTGCTGCAGGACAGAAGCTTTACTGACGAGCAGCGCTGATTCAGTCTGGATCTCCGCAAACATGCTGCTGGCGAGCCGCGACAGATCGGACATCTGACGGAGGATGTTGATCAAAGTTTGACAATTCACAGCATCCATGGAAGGAAAAACATCACCATTAACTTCCAGTCGTTCTCTGTTAATTCTGCCCAGGCTCCGGGGCTCCACTATTCTCTTATGAAACGGCATTTTTATATATGTTTGTTATATTGCAATTAGTCCACTTGTTTTTTTAGAAGTGTGAAGTGTTGTTGTCCATTCAGGTGTCTTAACCTGTTCTGCAAACATCCTGACATCCCGCCTCATTATTCAAAGGATCATGCCCTTGTTCTTCTGGTAGAGCGCTTTCTTAAACTTTGTTCTGGAGGCTCGGTTATCAGGACAAACTCAAACCCCGGAATCTGGAGCAGGCTAATATCAGGATCTGGAGTATGAGCAGGACTGAGGATCTCGCGCCAGCTTCAGATGCATAACTTATGCATAACACTGGGAGTACTTTAAGAAGTTAATCTGCAATTGCTTTTTCCCATCGTAGTTATAATTTTTTTATGCATGAGTTTTTTTTTTTTTTTTTTTTTTTTTTTTTTTTTATGAAATCAGGATAGAGTAGACGAATCTCTGACATTTGCCCAAATTGATGATGCTCCAAGAGACAAGTTAGCCATATGTGCATACTTTTACCTTCACAGAGATAATTAAGTCATAGATATGTCACTTCACAGGAAGCACACTAAAATGTTACAGTAAACTTTTTCACTGGGAAACCTAGTTGGAAATGTATAATATTATGCTGGTAAAGTGCGCCCTCATGTGGCATTTGATTTTAAAAATATATTTAATTTTTGAAAATTTGCTTTGCTTTGCTTTGGTTTTTCTTTTCTCAAGTTCATTAAAACTTGGTTTTCCAGAGATTTATATATTTAATATCACTGTAGGGTGCATTTTGGTGTCCTGAACATAAATAACTCACTTGCCATGATAACTCAAAATACAAATGACTATGAAAGGTGTGTTATATTAGGCTAAGTTTTTTTTTTATTAATAACACAAGCATTACTTGGCTCTTTAGATACATTTTCAATATTTTCTTTAGTTTTGTATGAGAGGATGTATGTTGTTTTGCTATGTCCCAGGCACTGCTCATTAAATTTGAATGAGAGTCAAAAAAAAAAAAAAAAAAAGAATGTTTATCTATTAATATCTTGTTAAATAAGATATTACTCAAATTGAGTGTATTGATCATTTTGTAATAAAAACTATATTTTTATTTAATAAAAAAGAAGAGTTTGTCCATGTCCCTTGAATGGCTGTCCACCCTGTCGTATTGCGGAATCTGTCCCTTTAAGAAGAGGCCATCACCATTATTGACATCATTAAATTTTTTATATCTTCAGTGGTGGTAATTTCAACTGCTGAGGTGAGTAACAGCTGACTTTTCAACTGAGAAATTTTCTTCATTTAAGTTTGCTTACTTGTTTTGCCAAAGCTTAACATGTCACCCTGTCGCCATAAAATATACAGGAAGTGATTAAAATACAATATTAATAAAGAGTTTATTCTTTTGTATAGATAGATAGATAGATAGATAGATAGATAGATAGATAGATAGTAACTCGCATAGATTGAGTGTGATACTGTGCAGATAGTGAGGGGGCAGCAGCACTGCACTGAAACACACTCCCATCAGCCCCTCCCATCAGCTCTTAAAGGCTCACGCACGTCCGTCGTCAGCCATGTTGTTTGTCTGACAGCGCCGTACAGCAACAGGTTGTCAAAGATTCTCAATAAAACACTGCAGAAATCTTTAAAGAAACCCCGAAAGCCGACTGTCATCACGTTAATTCAGACGACAATGGAAAAGGATATGTTTTCCTCCCAGGAGATTTCGCAAAGTCAATAATGCTGTGGTGTAATGTGAGTACCTCCTGTGATACTGCTCAAATGTCTGCTCATTTTAATGTTATATGCTTTAATTACACTTTATAGTTAGTTCGAACATAGTTACAGAACTTATCATGTACATGCTGTTTATGCTACATTTAATGTCGAACATTTTCCGGGGGTTTTTTTTTTCTTTTTTTTTTCTTTTTAGTAGTAGTTGTGTGATGAGTTGGAAAAAGTGTCCAGTTTCAGACTCTTTAATGTCCACCAGAGCTTCATATTACAAATATTAGAACTCATTGTGAGCCATATGTGTCATTTAATGTTAAAGACCCGATTCAAAGTGCTTTCAAACATACTTTCTTCACACGAACCTGCCAGACGGGTAGCAAACTCGTCTGTCTGCCTTTCACCCTCAGATATGAAGCGCCCTAAGTAAGTGCTCAATGTCACGTTAATGTGAGATTTATTCGCTTTTGTATTAGTTTTTATAATGCTACAGAGATTCATACGTGAATGAATAATTGCCCTAACATAATTTAATAGATGATGATGATGATGATGATTATGATGGCTGTGTTTCAAAATGTAATGCCTTGCACCTACATAGTCAGCATTTTTGGCCATCAGGGCCCATGATCTTTTCACTGGTTTCCTATTGGTTTGCCCTCTTTTTTTTTGTTATATAAAACATATTGATCAGTTTGAGGCCTTTCTAAGAAAAAAAATGGTTTAATAACATTCTGTAACTCTACTCCCTAATATTGTAAAAGTTGTGCTTTCGAATGAAGGCTCTTTTAGATTTAATATAAATGTAGTTGATTCCTTTTCAGTCTTTAAGGAAGTCCTTGCAGACTCTGGGTCAGTGAATGAGATTGATTTATTAAACCATAATGCCATTTGTCCTCTATTCTCAGGTGAATGGTCACAGACGTACTCCATTGACCACATAATGTGTGCTTATGTAACAAACTGCCAATTCATATGGCATGTTAGAAATGGATTGTGCAACATAGATAGTTGTTCAAGATCTTATGCATCATGGGTATTGTTCATGCTTATCTTTGGTGCTGTACTGAACATTATATACTACTGATTGTAGACTGTAACAATAAGCTAAAGGTATCTAGCTCACTAGCATAGATGAAGATTTGTTGAAACGGTGACATCTAATAATGTTGATAGCTTCAGAAGTTTGCATTGTATGACATTTGAACCGTTAATGAAAACAAAACATTTTTTTTTTATTCTGGCACATAAAATGTGTTTCTAAAACAGTGATCTTTTTGATAACTGAAATATATGAAATATATATATATATATGTAAATTAAAATGAAAACTTCGTACAGCCAGAAAAATGTTTGCTGGTCAAGTAAAACAACTGTACCAGCAAGAATCCATCATATCTTTAAGAAGGTTCAGTGATGGTGTGATGTTTATCCACAGTGTATATGCTCTATCTGGCTGTTTAAGGCTCTACTGATGTGACCTGCATGACCTTCTGTACAAAAAGACAACCATCACGACATATCTCAGAATGTGGAAGAACTCTGGGTGCTTGTAATCTGTCGAATAGATATAAATGGATTACATTCTTGTCATTAGTAAATAATACATTAATAAAATAAAATGACATAAATTGGCAAATAGCTAAAATTAAGTAAAACAAATATAACCCTATATGGTAATGAAATCAGTAGCAACCTCTACGGTTGTGCTGATAGATGATAGTATTGTGCATCAACGATAATTAGAAATATTGCCTGATGCTGATGCCTTTGACGATATCAAGACTGTTACTGTGTGTTCACACCGCCACAGTCAAGAGCGTAAAAGTGGCCGTAAGTCATTCATTTTCAATGTGAGTCGGCGTCGACCAGCGGTGAGGAGTGGCACGGCTCGACTTGGCCGTTGAGAGCGTCGAAGAGGGTTGAAATCAGGGCAACTTTATGGTAATGAGCTATGACGCGGTCCACCGCTTGAGAGGTTTCCAGAGAACGCAGCTCCGAACACATTAGTTCTCAAGCAAAATATAGGACAGGTTGATTTTTGCTGTGGTGGGTTTGTAATAATCTATTATGTGTCCCTGTTTGCGTACTGAAACATAAAAAATATAATAAAAATGATATGTGGACCAAGGTGTCCAAGCTAGTAACAGAGCGGCCAGAGCGATTTTTGTCTCGACATCGGCGGTGTGAATGCACTTATTTGTTCCATTAAATTTAATTGTATGTGTTTTTACACTGTTGCAAGTTATAACCAATCACACATGATTCTGTTGAGTTGATGAATGCAATTGCCAATCAGAAGAGTTCAGATGAGTCCTCGCGGAAACACCTGAGTTTTGTTGTTGAGTGACTGAATCGCTGACTGAATTCTGCTCTTTCGTGAATTCTGCTCTTTCGTGAATTCTCTTATCATAAACAACGAAGTGCAGATGTACATGCAATACAAGAGATTTATACAGTAGATTAGACTAGTATCGGAAATATCTCCGATACCACAACAAATTCTGGCATCGGCGAGTACATGAACCCATATACCGATCCGATACCATTTTCTTAAACAAGACCTAGTTATAACCGCTAGCTTTGTCTAAACGCTGCACGGTTCTTCTTTGCTGCTCAGAATGCATTGCAAATACAGGAAGTTGTGCTGTGTTGCCACAAGCAACCCCTGTTTAGAGCAGCGAAGAAGGAATGAAGATGCGTTAGCAGCACTGATCTATATATGACTGGATCGCTCATTGCGTTCTAAACTGCCAACAAACAGTGAAGCCTCTTCTATATTATAGATCACTGGTTAGCAGTATGTCTCTGAAGTACCGGTAGTTACCGGCTCCCGAGTATATTCGGTACCCGCAGCTGCGTTCAGTTGCTTCCATGTTAGTCAAAGTGCAGGGCTCCACACAGTAGCCGAATATATACTAGTGTCTATGAATATTAAACTGCAAAATATTATTTAAATATTACTCCTGCAAATTGTACATCTCTGTGGGTGATAGGCGCAGATGTGCGGGAGCTCGCTGTTCTGTAGTCTCTGCCGTGTGTCACTATATGAGGACACGAACGCATATACCGTCACTTCATGATAATTTACCGTTTCATTTGAGAAAATGGTAACACTTTAGAATAAGGTTCCATTAGTTAATGTTAGTTAATGTATTAATTAACATGAACAAACAATGAATAATACATTTATTACTGTATTTATTCATCTTCGTTAATGTTAGTTAATGAAAATACAGTTATTCATTGTTAGTTCATGGTAATTCACAGTGCATTAACTAATGTTAACAAGCACAACTTTTAATTTAAATAATGCATTAGTAAATGTTGAAATTAACATGAACTAAGATGTATAAATGCTGTAGAAGGATTGTTCTTGCTTAGTTCATGTTAACGAAAGTAGTTAACTAACATTAACTAATGGAACCTTATTCTAAAGTGTTACCGAGAAAATGGTCATATCATAAACACAGACGCTCAAAGATCTTCATGGCAGCCCATTAAAATAAATGTTTGGTTTAACATGAGTAAATTGACAATATATTAAGCTACTGTTGTAGCCTACAATTGATTTAGCTATGTCTCTATGTAGTAATAATAATACGTCTCTATTAATAATAATAATTATGCCTAGACGGTTGCTTGTTTTTTACTTGTTTTGTTGTAAAGAGATTATCTGATTAATATATAATTTTTTTATATTCCTAGACTTATTTGTTGCAGTTTTTTATACAGTTATATTTTTTAGTTTGCGGTGTTAGATTTTTGGCTGCATTTGAAGTTCTTTTTCGCTGAAGAAGATAAATAATACTGTCAAATTCATGTCAGATAATAAAAATACTGTAATGAATACAGTAGTTAACCATGTATTTGTTCATGGTTTATTAAGGGATCAGGCTGAAGCACACCATAAAATAATTCTAGCAATTTACACAGGGCTAGTAGTATATACAGCTCTATATACAGATACACACCCAGGTATCAGATCAGTACTCTGTATCGGCCGATACCCTGAGCCCAGGTATCGGAATCGGTATCGGGAAGCGAAAAAGGGTATCGGAACATCTCTATTATACAGTGTAGACTGCCTCACTGATTATATTTGGAGGGTTTTTAAACTCACTCTAGATTGAAGTCAGTGATGATGTTTTTTGATGTAAATTGTCCTTGCTCGTTTTCTGTAGCTACTGTATAACTGAGGAAACCTAAGCAATATAATTAGTAACTTTTTGTTAAATTGTTTAATACAAATTCAGAAACATTAAACATTATGACATGGCTAAAAAGATATAATGTGTAGTTAATAGGTTACGCTTACATTAAACTTATTTTAGCCTGACCCTGGAGTTGGTTTATTCTCCAGCTATGAATGTAAGTAAATACTTAAATAAATTAGCGAGATAATATTGTGTATCTGCAATTTCACAGGCCGACAATATGACTATGGAGCATATGCCCCATCAGCATCTCTGGAAAATATTGCCAGGGATGTTTTTTGGTTTACTTTCTTTTCATGATCAAAGCTCTCCACCCTCTTCTACAAACAATGCTTTCATTTAACGAGAACTGAGATTTCAGTGACAAGGGTCTGACGGCGTTTGTTTGTTTTAATGTGGCTTCTCCAACCACAAGGCTGTGGGTCCTGAGTATTTGTACAACATTGTTTGTGACCTTTAGACATCCTGTTTCGTTTATAATTTCTATCCACTTCCTACGTTCCTTTTGTGGGTGTTAAATCACACACAGGGTGGAGGCGGGAGGTTGTGGTCCAGCTATGACCTCACACACTTTATCTTTGCAGCTCTCACATCATATACGCCATCAGCAGTGGGTGAAGGCAGAATGACATGATTACATTGTGCTTTGTCTGTGCTTCAGTATTTCCAAACAATTCATACAGTACCTGTTACTTAAATTGGTCGTTGACAAGTAAATGATAATATATTGGCAATAAATGCTTTGTTTCCATATTAAATTGCTCAAATTTGCTATGGATCAAGCGATGCAAAATTTGACCCAGGTGCAAATAACATGCAAAGCCAAGCCACAATGAAATACCATTGGTCTCTCGAAGCTCTCAGGAACACAGCAGTTTTGAGTGATTTCCCTTTGACTCTATAGATTCAGTTAGCATTAAGTTTCTAACTTAAATGTAGTAATATTCTCATTAAAGAGAATGACACATACAGCAAGATAATATAACTTCACTTACCTGTCTTATCACTTGAAGCAAACATCCATCCCTTCTTAAAAGTCTGTGTTAAAAGAGAGCTTCCTGTTGTGCTATTTAATTAAGATGACCGCTGTAGCCTACATCCAGCTTAGTCGTGTTCTAGCTCCTTTTATTTTTAATTTGTATATATACTGTTTGAAAGACAGCTTGGTAAATCTGTCGGTGATTAAATATTCAATATCACTACTCATATGTTACTGGTACATTACATTATCAGTGCAAAAATGTATTTTGGTCTATATAGATATTTTTGCCCTTCATGACAACTGTTCCATTTATATTATATTAAGCCTTAAAGTTCTGCATAATTAAGGGCAGAACTCTCGTGCCTGAAAAAAGGCAGGATCTGGTTGCTGAAGCCACGCCCAACTAGCTTGACGGCAGTGACAGCAGCGGCAATCCACCTGTCACTCAAGTGGCCACATTTGTCATTTATGTGATGAAGTCTATTAATGCCTGTTAACACAGGCCAGAGACGCTGAAAACTGACACACAGAGAAAAATACTGTAGCAGGCAGATCACTCACTGTTCATGATGCACTAACTATTGAAAGAAAATCATCAATATTGATTTGGGGGGTTTATATAAATGTGTTTCTGAGGGTAGCTGACTGTCTTCTCAAAAGTTAACATGGTATAATTTCACAAAACTTGTCAGAGCATTCTGTTTTTGTTCAAAATGGGTTATTATTCAATCAAATTATGTGGATGATTATTATTATAAAACTAAATTATATAAATTATATGTATATGAGTTATATAACTAAAATTAAATAACTAATTACAGATTTAGGTTAAATAAAGATCTCAGTCTTTAATTTGTTTATTTTTAGGAAACAAATCAAAGAAACAAACTAGTTCTACTGTTTCTTATGTTCTGTATTTTGGTCAAAAACAAAATATATTGTATCAAGTTTTCCTTAAAAATAACACATTTCAGAGCTGTAACAACAATACCGTAAAACTGTGATATTTTTGCTCCAGGTTATCATACCGTCAAAATCTCATACCGGCCCATGACTATTCAACACTCCTCGGCGCTGTAAGTGAACATTCGATGGTGATTGGCTCATTTTTACCAACGGCAGCACAAGAGCTCAACTCCCCTTCTGTATCATTTAGCGTTTGTAATTACATCAGCAGATTCGGCACATACACGATAGAAAAACAGTGCTTTCACGTTAAGGTATTAGAACTGTGAAATAATAAACCAGAAATACACATTCTGAGACATGAACTGGAATGAATTGTGAATTTTAATAACATTACATTGTCCTCATTTTCACCTCAAAGTGTTGGAGAAGCTGTGCTTTCCCAGATGAGCCGCCTGTATTTTTGGTCACACTTGATGAGCATAAGCAATTTCTTTAAATTAAATTATCAAAAGGCTATGTATCATTTCCTTGCATCATACCAAACATTTGCAAATCACTCTCTGTCCGTCACTCTCAGAGTAAAAGAAAACCACAGCGAGGACTGCCAGTGTGTTTAGATGGGGAGAGAATGAGAGAAAATGGAGTGATATGACAATCATGACAAGTATGCCCTATCCGAGCATTTTTCTGGAAGCTTGTCCTGCTTGACTACATTCTGTTCCTCTAAAAACCTGCTCCCACAGCTCTACCACGATACTGCCACACATAACCTCATGTCAGAAACTCTCACATTTTTTAAAAAGTGTATATACTGCTATGCGTATCGCGTAACAGGTTTTGAAGATCTGACAGCTGTGACTTACAGTAAAACATGTCTGTTAAATGAGTGTCATGAATAGTGGTAGGTCTATATATTAGCCAGGCCGACTGCTTAATAGCGGTGTATGAAACTACACATTTTCATAAGTGTGGGTGGTCTGAATGACTAGTTGACTAGTCTGTGGACAGTATTGTATAATTAGGCTACATCACGTCTACCAGCCCCCTGACTGCTCAGATGTGTTTCTCGGGAATATACAGACACAAAGATACAGCCCTTCACTGTTCTAACAAATAAACAAATAGTTTTTTTTTTTAAATTGTGCAGCTTGCACTACAAACTTTGTTGACGATACCTGTCATTAAAGTCAGGAATACAAA